>NW_026861449.1:0-23898 GCF_026571515.1 Ruditapes philippinarum | reverse complement strand
AAAAAAATTTTTAATAAAACTGCTTTAAAATAAATTACATATTAAAAAATCTATATTTACATAATACCAAAAACTTTTTTGCAAAAATAAACTAACTTTTTTTGGCAAACAAAGGTGAACCCCCAATTTAAAAAAAATATCAATTTTGAAAAATTGGTTGTTTTATAAATTAACTTTGTATTCTTTGCTGTTTCTTTCTTTCTAAAATAGTTGCTTGGTCATCAGGTACAACAAAATAAGCATATAGCTGTGTTAGATACACGATGCTGACACATATAAATAATAATCTTCTTATAGTCATTTTTTCTTATCCTTTTCATTTGTTCTTTTTCTTTTTAAACGTTCACCATATGTCAATATAAATGGTTGATTGAGTTCTTTATTGTTCCTTATTGTAGTCAAAGGAAATATTACGTAACGCACTAGAGGAAATTCATAATATTGTGTGTTTTTAATTCTTATAATATTTTTACCTCTAATGATTCGTTTAACATTTTATAAGTGTACCTATTATAACACTGCATGTTAACATGTGAAGTACAACCTTAGCCTGGTTTAATATTATTCGATACGCGCGGAGCTATTTGTGTTTACTATTTTTTTTTGTCCATGGGCCCGGATTTGATCAATAAATCCCTTCGATTTACAGCTAAAAGTAAATCCGCATTCAAGAACTCCTTTCGATTTCTATATTGGTTTCCCCGTCGGTGATTCGCAGCATGTCATATTTAAGAATGAGAACCGGAAAGCAGTTCTTCTGTACATGAATTCGAAAGCTATAAAAAGCTATAAATGTTCTGATTTTGGCACTTAGTTTATAAATTTGTTATTTCCCTTTTTTTAGTAGTACATGAAATTTTAATTTGTTACATTTTGAATTACATTTACACACAGCATATCAAGTATACTATTAGTGATTGAATTTGTCAATATAAAGAAGATTTCAGGCATAAGACTTTAACAATTTTGCTTTTGATAATTATTCTTAATTTATATTTATGAAATTAAATGTTTAATAATAACATGTTGATATATTGGTTGTTTTGAAATAATTAAACTTTAGTATATAATGTTACATTTCATTAGCATCATTGGTCTTCTCCAAATCCCTCCAGAGGCGTGCACGTCGCGGAGAAGGCACACGGCAGGTCAAGGTCAAGTCATCTTAAGTACCAGAGGTGATTGGTTGACCTGTCGTGACTAACTCTGGAGGGTTGGCGCTAATGAGAGCCGTTTTTGTTATCGTCCAGTATGGAACTTGATGCCTGGCCAGTATTGTCGTACTCCTCTACCACCAACGAACGAAGAATAGGCTTCAGGAAGATTCAGCTTGAAAAAGACGTCCCCGATGTGACTACCCTAGTGGACCGGCACGGATGCTATATTCTCGGACAGATGGTTATACCGGCGCCGAGTATAAATGAACTTAAACTGACTGACTGGGCATCATTGGTATAGCATACCACTTTGTGAAAAAGAAAAAAATTAAGGGTATGACTGGTGACATGTTCGGGGGGTCCGTACTCGACAGCAAAAGCTGCATTTTGTGGCCTGGACTCTTATTAAGCATAGGCTATATAGATAGATATCATGATAACAACAGAAACTTTGATCTGCAGTTTGAACATGAAGTGTAATGTTTTATGAATGTTTTTAAAGCAATTCAACAAAAAAATATATATTGATCTCCCAATAAATCTCCCAATAAATTAATTAACAATAGTTTTTTTTATATATTACCAATGTCAAATAGCTTTCATATCCTTGACTCGCATGAACATGATGTAAGTGAATTTCCTCATACCTGCCTAAAATTCAGGTAAGAGTCTTCTATTATATTGATAAATACTGTATCACCATGTAACGCGTGTATAACAAACAAAAAAATCCTGAAATTCATCCCATTTTTTCATTCCAGAGTGTGTTCTACTTTCAGTATTGAAAGAAACCATTTTTTTAATTTGACATGAAAAAAATGCATGTAATATTACTATGTTATAATATTAGTCCCTTTTGTTACTATTTGTATATTTGTTACAATTATAATAATAATAATAAAAAAGACTTTGATATTTTTATCATCTTATGTTACTGACTACAGTAGTGACACAAACAGAACACAGTGCAGTCATGTCACATAACATTTACAAGTCTTGTAAGTCTTGTTTGTATTCAATGGAATTACTTTCCTTACCAGGTAGGCATCAGTGAAGGCATTTTTTATATTAAATATCTTTCCCCTCTTTTTAATTATGGATAGTGCATAAGATAAGTATAATTATGCAAAAAAACTGTTTACAAAACATTCGGAAAAAATCTACAATAGTACTTAATCTGAATATAACATGACCTGTGCGTAGGAATAATTTGGTAAGGTATCTGTAATGAGCGCATTTTTGCGCGGAGCTTCTCAATTGCTGCATTGCAGCAACATTTGTACTTGTTAAGAATATGTATTCTGATATTAAATCAAGTGTTCATCAGTTTTAACGGGGTACAAGGGGAAAAGTTATCACCGATCTTCTTCTCCCTTTACCTGAACGACCTATATCCCCCCTGAGTTGAGATAATAACGGTATTATTATTGATTTTCACGTGAATAATGAATGCCCTTCACTTTTTGAAACTATTATTGCTACTTTATGCAGACGATACGGCCGGTTATATTTTTGGAAAATGAGTCCACCTTTCAGCTGTGTTTAGATAATTTCTATAATTACTGTCAAATGTGGAAGTTAAAAAATAATTTTTCAAAAACTAATGTGATAGTTTTTGGAACCAACAAACCGAGTAAACACAGTTTTAACATAAATGGTCAACCTATTGAAACAGTTTAGAAATATTAATATCTAGGTGTTGTTTTCTCAAGCTCTGGGTCTTTTTTTTATCATGTAGAAAACACGTAGTCTTGCAAGCTAATAAAGCCATGCACTTGTACATGAAAATCAGTAACCTTGACCTTCCTATTGACCTGCAGCTGAAATTGTTTATACTTATATACGGAAGTGAAATATGGGGCTTCGAGAACAGAGTTCACACTAATTTTCTTCGCAAAATTACTAAGACCAGAAAAAGTACTCCAAGATGTATGATATATGGTGAACTTGGACGCTACCCTTTTAAACTTGCCATTTAGTCCGGAATGGTCAAATTTTGGAATTGTATGAAAAGTGAGGGTTGTTTACAAAGTAAAAAGCACATAATAAAACTTCTCTTTTCAAGATTCTTAATTTAATTCACTTTTAAATCTCTAATGATTGCATCTTCCGGGTTCTTTTTAGCTAAAGACGTATGCGTAGGGACTGACTTTTTATATAAATTATGACATGACGGATGTGACCAAAAGTGTGTAAAATTGGGGTAAAAAAGACAAACAAAACAAAAAATGCATGGAAAGAGCTCATCAACTTCGATTAACAAGAATATGAATAAAAAAAGTTTTGTTTTCTAAGAACTGATAATGATACTGATAAAACCACGGATCACCACAAACTAATTTATATAATAATTTTGGAAATCAATGTAAAAAATGTCTACCCCCGCACCCACACCCATGTCCTGACGTAATATCACTTGTTATATTCAAAATGCTTCTTATTAAATGCTGAATGGGTAAATAGTCAGCCGATATTTCTGATATCTTAACACGGGTTTTCTATTTAGACGCTAAAGTTATTTGACAAAAGTTACTGTCAAGATTTATTTGCAGAGGAAGACCCATGACTTCGACACATGCATATATCATAATCAAAGGACTGCAAGCTCTGTGGTATTTTCTAATCTTTGCAATCTAAATCATTCTGTATATATGTATGTATTTTCCTGTATAAGTTTATTTTTATGTACTATAATTCATCTTGCAGGGCACCAGAGTTTGATACATACGGAATTTTTGCATAACTAGAGTTGCATGTTCATTTTTTACGACAGCCATACTTTTTCCTTGCATATCGTGGCTACTTCCTTAACAAAGACACTTATTTGTTTTAAAAAAAATTGCTGCCTCGACTGGGATTTAAACCTAGACCTCTCGCACATTCAACGAGCGCTTACCTCTGCACCACGGAGATTTATCGAATAGTTTGAATAAAATCAAGTAATTCTAAATTTAGAATTTCCATTGCATTTCGGGTTTGTAATCCTTATTAATTTCGAGGTATTTTGTTTAAATCTGTTGTTTAAAATTGATGTAAATAATCTAGCGAAAATCTTCTGCCAAAACAGTCCGACATGTAGAATCGATATATTCCACTTATCGACGGTCAGATTTATTTGTGTAGTATTCGGTAATCGACATCGCTAAAATAGCATTTTCATCGATAAAAAAATCATATTCATCCACGTAATTTGTGATTGTGCATTTTATTGACAATTCTATAAGCCAACGCTACTTCAAAACTTTGAATGCTTTGTAATTTGTTGGACACTTGTAACAAAATAAAAATATTTCTTTCTTTTTAATCGCTAGTTTTAAGCTGTTTTGAGAACTACTTGTTGTTTGGTTAGTCGTTAACCTCTGTGTCAGCTTTGTATTTCATGATCATCGATCAGAAAAAACAAAAACAAATGGCATATAAATTTTAAAGTAAACAGCAGATCATCTGTAATAAGACTCAAACTTACAGCGATAACGGAAACGTGATTATAAGTTTAAAAAATCTATTGAAGCAAGACTAATGAATACATGGTAACATATCACACCATTTTAAAGCCAAAACTACCGGAAGTGAGAAATAATATAACTTTGAGATATCATATACTTTTTACAAAAAATGCAATTCTTACCTTGTAATCATTAATACTGAGTCATGTTTATCAGAATACTTGTACTACACAATTATGTTGTCTTAGAAACGATGTTGCCATTACCAAAAATATTACCAAATTCACCTTTCTCATTTGTACACCAACTAACTAACAACACAAACTTCTTGTGCAGAAACTTTATACTTCTTTAGACATTTTGGAAATACATACTTAAACTACGGACACCAACAAGTAATTGCTATTATATATTTTATAGACTTAATGAAAAATATAAGGGTTGAACTCATATAAAACATTTGAGAAATCAACAAACTTTTGACTTTTGGTAATTATACACTGTATTTCCATTTCTGTTAAAATATATGTACTATATATACTGTGAGAAAAACATGCGCAATTGAACTATTATATAGTGGATATAAAACGCACTTTAAATTTGATATTTTAGGATTGTTTAAAATTACATACATGTATTTGTTTAGGAGGTCGTCTAATGGTTTAAAATTTCATTTTTTTCAGAGCGCGATAACTTCTGCGTTTAGATATAATTTGCAATAAATATTAAGTAAATAATATTTGTATCTTCATTGTTTGATAATGATTATGACACACGAGAAGTTTACACTGTTGAAACACAACCTGGGACATAAGATATCTTATGTCCCAGAACACAACGAAACATACTGTATACATTTGTATATTGATCGATATATTTTAATGATAGGTACGTATCGATTATTGACTGGTTAGGCCTATGGTATAGAAATGTATATCTACTTAAGGCCTCAACAGGCGGTAGGATTTGGAAGTACAACACCAATTAAAACTAAGATGTACAGACAAATCTTAATGTGTGAAGGCTACTATTTCTTGAATTCGGAAACCTTAAGTCCAGATGTAAGGGATAGGACATGTTCTATTTTGAAAATCTTGTCGTACAGATTTTTAACAGACCTCCCACAATGACAAGTAACAGATGACCAAATTATCTCCTGATAATGGGTATGATGAATGAAATTCCAGAACAATCAGGGCTAAAAGGTAAACATAGTAGTAGATGGGGGTAAAAATGATGTTGAAAAACTCTTCAGAAGACCCAAAGTTGTGTTATGTTCGAATCCCAAATTATTCCGAAAATGATTATGTCATGGTATTGAACTGTTCTCTAATTGGGGGAGGGGAGGTAGTTTATAAGCGGCCGGATAGCTTAGTCAGTAGAGCCGCAGTACGGTATTCCGAGGGTCCTAGGTTTGAGTCTCGGTCAGGCTTCACATTAATTTTTTTTTAATGGAGGTGTTTCAATCATTACTCATAGCGAAAAAAGTATTTATTGAGTAAAGTATGTAAAGGATCAATGTAAAGGGATCCTTTTTAGGGAAACCTCAGATGATTATTACCGTCTGAATGCAAGTGTTGTATTGCTTTGAAAAGTGTACATCTTATCTCTCATTAGTGCCGTACAACTAAATCTTACCGTCTGTTGAGGCTTTTAGATCACAGGTTTTCCCTTGTAGATGAGCTGTCCCAATAAGTCGCGTTAAAATACTGAACGGACTTCTAAAAAAAATATTCTGGTAGTTAATATGCCATTGTCGAGCTAACAAGCAAAAAAAGCATGATTTCATTTAATATGATTGGACTATGATGGGACCAAAATATACGTATAGGCCTAGATATTTTGGTGGAGCTTTGTAAATAAAATGCTTTGGTTATACAGAATAAATGCAGGAAATTAGGCCTATCGATTAGACAACTAGAGGGCCTTTCTTATTTAAATTCTGTTCTATTTGAATGTAATATCACGTTTATCAGTTTATCATACATAAAATCATGAAGGAAGCATGTTGAGCAACTAATTTGCAAAAGTTAGCTCCCCTTTTTCATTTAACGCCATTAATAGATCTTTTGAAAATAAAGCGCCTTACACATGTGAACGTGTCAAAGTGAAAAGAAAATACCCTTACCCTCTTGAGACAGTGTAAGAAATTTATAAAGATTATTATGGAATGCCGGTAGGGACATGCCACTTTGCTTATTTGCCAACTTCTGAATTGCTTATTTGCTAATTGCTGATTTGCCAATTTGCTTATTTGCTAATTGCTGATTTGCCAATTTGCTTATTTGCTAATTGCTTATTTGCTTATATACATAAATTTGTATGCTATTGTCAGGCGATACGTCCGACTCGCGGAGTACGTTCTTGTTTGATATGAAATAACAAGTCTTTGTTGACTTTATTTCAAGCTCATGAACCTATATCATGTTCTGTATCTGTATCTGTATCTGTGAGGGTACGTCGTAGAGACCAAAATCTGGCTTTAACACGACGGTGAAGGGAGTGCGCCTTAGTCACAAAGTTTTATAGAGTTTTTAAATTGTTGAACTGTTGATGAACACACTTGAGAGTCACTTAGTTTATTCCAGTCTAACACTGTTCTGATGAAGAAAGAATTTTTATAGTTTTCTGTTTTTACATATACTGGTTTGTAACACTTTTGATTATTACACACAGATTTTTCCACAATATTATCACTTATATAGTCTTTATATGATTTAGCTGTTACAGATCGTCTAATGCCCTGAGGAGTTAGGTATTCCCGTATGTTAATTGCCTTATATACATAAATGTTATTATGTTTATAAAGTTTTGTGAATTATACTTGGGACAATTATGAGCAATCCATCATTACCTAGAATATAGGTAGAAAGGCAGATGGATACTTTTTATTCAATTTCGAAAAAAGAAATAAATTCAGTATCAAAAAGTAGTTGTTCTTTTTAATTATCTTGAGTTTCAGTTTTAGCACTAGGGATGCTATTCTATCCACCAAGGCATTGGTTTTCTTGGTAACTTGTTTTTTTCTGTCATATCTCTGTTACATTTTGCTGATTCATGCATCTTACTGCAAACTTTGCATAAACTTTGCGTTACAAGCATGCATACAAAGTACATGAAGAAGCTGTGCCCCTTATATACTGAATGCCAAGGTCACCAAAGTATTGTACTACAAAGCCTTTGTTTTTTTGTCATATCTCTGTTACTATTGCTTACATCTAACTGTAACTTCACATAAGCATTAAATAGGCATCACGCATACACAATATTCAAAGAGGCTTTGTCCATTATACCCTAGGTCATGATCATGGTCATGGTCACCTGATGGCATGTAAAATGTTTAACATGAAGAAACGGAAAAGTGTGACCAAATTTTACAGAGCTAAAAACGAAGCCTATTGCTTAAATGCAAAGATAAACACCCATATTTGGCATGCACCAATTGGGTCATTTGTCATACTATGTGTTCGTACCACTAAAATGAGGCCCTACATGACAAATCTGCTGAGAATAACGACATTTTATATGCCATAAAATAAGAAATAGTTTTGTTTTCAAGTTCTTTTATTTTCAATCTTTACCCAATAATTTTCACTTATATATGACTATATCAAGTGTTTATTATGCCATCAATCTCTGACTTAGGCTGCACAAACAGATCTATAGCTGCAACACATTATAGGGCATTCTCAAGCACAGACGCTGGGGGTCAGATCCTGTCCCCAACATGATACGCCTCTGTAAAGACTATATCAAAACTATTCTATTATTTATTTTAATACGAATTTGACATCCGTTACAACGATAAAACCATTAAGTACTTTATTGAGACTTGGTGGTATATGGTATTTTTTCATACTGGTATATTAAAAATTGTTTGAAAACCAGTTTTAACGATGTCCAATTCTTGTTTAAATATTAAAATATTTTTAATAGAGTGTTTACAGGGTCACGTATCACGTTGGGGTTCGGGATCTGACCCCAAGCGTCTATAGTTCTCAAGGACATGTCAGCCATCAGTTGTAGACATATATCTGCGTAGGTATCACAGCAATTAAATTCATTGACCAACAGTATTCTTGGAAAAAACACTGAATTTACAAGAATACTGTTGGTAAAAGTGAACAGATATGACTCAACTGGTTGTTTTTCATATACTTCCGGCACAGTGTAAACTATTTCTATTGCAAAAAAGCAAATTAGCAATTGGCAAATAAGCAAATACGTAAACCAGCGGTTAACAAATAAGCAAATTAGCAATTCAGCAATTGGCAAATAAGCAAATTTGTCATTAAGCCTATCAGCCATTGGCAAATAAGCAAATCGGCAATTAGCAAATAAGCAATTCAGCAAGTGGCAAATAAGCAAATTGGCATGTCCCTACCGGCATTCCATAGATTATAGTTAATGTGTTGCATTTCTTCTACCTATAGCTTATTAGTACTGAGAAAATTTTTAATTATCATTGTATAATTTTCCCGCAAAGCCAAAGGCAGAAAGGAACCTATAAATTTTGATAGGGCTACAAAATCTACTAGAACCAATCATAGGCAATCGTTTCCACAACTTACTATGCTTTTTGATTTCTTTAAAAAAAGAATTTATAGTTTGTATATAAAATACTACTTTATATAAACATTTTTTTTTATTCACAGATTTTAAGATTGTGAACTTTGAATCCTGGTACCTATGACTATGTAATGAATAATTACAATGAAGTAATGTGATATGTCCATGTAACAAATAAGTCCCTGTTGTTTTTTATATAATCTTCAGTATAGGGTCTGTACGATGAATGTATGATATGGCAGGCAGTCAAGATTTACTGAAAGAAACAGTTTTCCAACTTCTATTACACAACCAAAACTTGGATAAGACCCTTTCTGAGGTATGTGCATGTTTTGTTATTTTGTCTTTACATAGGATAGATTCCAGTATTATCGCCGTATTGAGAGTAAGTAATTAATACTGATATTAAATCTTATTTAAGTAACAAGGTATACAAGAACGTCATGATTAAAAGAAAAGGGAGAGGTTGACGTTAAGTGTTTTTTAAATTCACCATTACGATGACATTTTTACACTTTTTGTTTCTTATCAAAAGTGCAACTGAGTTCTAATTAAAAGCGACTCTGTAACCTCAACAGGTAGCGCTTTAAAAAAAATTTATAAAAAAGGGGACTACCTGATATTATTAAACCCACAATACAACCAGAAAGGATTATACTAATACACTAAACACTCATTTGAAGCCAGATTTCAGTATTTTAATATCCAACTCACTGGGACATTTATGTTAATATAATGGGACAAGCAAGTTCCATCAATAAAGAATAATAAGACATAAAAAAGTTATTTAGCATTCAATATTTATCATTGTGACATTTTATATTATATATTAGCAAGGCTTTTTTCAACGTTACATGGAAAATGAAAAAAATATATCAGATTAATGAATGATAAAGATGAAATAGGTTACATAATTCATATAGGTCTTATAATTAGGACTACATTACTGTAACTTACAGGCATCATAGCTGCTCATTTGAAATTGGATAAGCATAATGTTTAAATCAAAGACTAATATTGATTCTGCTATTATTATAAAATACCTTAATAACATTTCGTAACAGCTAATTTGACCTGCATGCATTTATATATATATACAAAAGGACCAGTTGGATTATATTCCTCTTAATACACCATTTACACCAGTATGGACTAAAAGGCCATTTCACAACATTTAATCAACAAGACCAGATGCATGGGTCTAATTTGATAAATTTTTCACAATGTGCTAATCTTAAGCTGTTTGTCCCATCAGATTTTTTATATCAGAAATTTCTGTTAACTAGCATGACCTGAGATAGAATCAAATATTATGGCTTTTATCAATGTTTTCATAGATATTTTCCCCTTATGGCTTAGGGGTTGTCTTTAAGGGTTGAGGCATCAGAATTGCAGCCACAGTTTATCACTGCATGATTATTAGAGGCAACCAAATGTGGGTTTGAATTACTGGAGTCTATGAATCTCTTAGCTCAAGCAGGTGAGGTGGTTTTGACCCCTGGTGTTGCTTTAAATTTGTAACATCCGAGGTTAGCCAAAATCATCTTTCCTGTTTTGGCGCCATATGACTTGAATTGTGGAGGTGCTTGGTAAAACCAAACTAAGCAAACATACACCAAAGATAATATTAAATTTGATAATTTAAAAATAGTTTTTTTCAAAAAAGCAACATGGGTCAGATAAATTTAGATGTTAGTTTGGTTAACAATCAATGCAAAAATTTCATTGAGTAGTCAGTATCATCATACATACATAATATTCAACTTTATTTCTTAGTAAATAATGAAGGTATTCACTTGAAATTGCTCACAATGATGTTTTCGAGTTTATAATTGTAGATAACTGTCAAATACCATTACCTATGACTTGAAAGGATTTCTTTATTTAATTATATTTACATGTGAATGTAAAGATTCTTCATTATTAATGCATGCATGTAAGCTCAAAAACAACACTATGTATTCTGTTTAAATTGTGCATGTATCTTTAGGATCATAGTTCTGGCTCTTAATAATCTTCATGATCATATATGTCTCCTTCATTTTCATTAAAGCTGGAAAGTTTGCCTTATGACACTATAAATAGTCTGCTGAAAAATATCACAATTATTTTCTTTGGACAGGTATCATCATTTCGACAGGCATGCAAGGATGACAATGTTTTACTGACTGGTTTGGCAGGTATGTAGTTATGGTCTCATTTAAAGACACAAAATAGATTTATCAAGGAAGGGCAGCATGAGTTTTATAACATTTAAATAAATGCTTTTAGAGCAGGTTAAAGGACAAAGGTAAATTCTTATCTTCTGAAGCAACTAGTACTAAATAGGGGTGTCATGATAAGAAAAAATGCTAACCGTTTAAACGGTGTTAACGTCGTGTTAAATGTTTAACCGACAGTACTTATAAAATCCTTAAATTTTCAACATTAACTTTTATTTATTTTTTTTTATGACAAGATATACCATTTTGTTCATATTTTGTTACTTTAAATGATTATAGTACATATCCAAATATGGAGTAACTATTTTCCGCTAGTGTCGTACCATATTCAATCAGATCTGAGAAAAATGTACTAAAATTTTAAGAAAGATAAAAACATTCAAGATCCAAGTGATATTTTACATGTAATATGCAGTTTAAGACTGATTTTGCAGTATCTTACCACCATATTGCTACTGCGTTACTAACACAGTAATGGCTGTTTTGCACATGTTGACCACTTTTTGGGAAAAAATTGCATTGAAAGTGCCAATTGCAATATGTATTTTTGCTTTATTTGTTCATCTTACAATATTTTACTTTTTGATACATTTCCAAAACTTTCATGAAAATTGATAGAATCTAGAGGCCTGCTGCTTTAATTGAAGCTTTAGTTGATGATATAGATTTAAATCATTTGTTTTATTTTGACAGAACATCTTATTTCATTCCAGAATTTGGCTGTTTGCCAATATTGAAGTCAAATGATCTGCCAGATGGGCAGTTTCATAGTACAGAGATATGTATGGAGAGAGTTGTATCCCTTTATTCTGACAGTGGCAAAATATCAGAAGATAAAACAGTAAGATTTTGTTCCTATAACTATTTCAACTTCAAGGTTTTCAGCCAACATTTGGTTGCTTAATAGATCTTATTTAGTTTTAAAATTTATGATATGTGTCGGCAAGATAACTACATAATTTATATTTACGCTATTATCTTACAGGTTTTTCAAAGTTATCCTGTAAGCCTATGTAAGCACTTTATCAGGTTTATTCATCAGCAAAAACATGAGTGAAATATTATTGCTTAAATTTTTCTTAGTAAGGTATTTGAAATGCTAAATAAAGGCGCTAGGCCTTATACAGCAGAAATTAGGAAATTTTGCAACTGAACAACATTTACGCTATTATCTTACCTGCGGCGCTATTTGACGTCAACAATGTTGTTATTGTTAATATATTACTATAGAGATTTTGTACACATTGAATCAAGAGTCAATACAGATCGAACCTATGCAACTTCCAATATCAAAATCACTTTCACAATATGTTAAATTCAAGCCGTTTTCTCAACATTTAAGGAATGCCTCCAGCACCATTTTTAATTCAAGGTAAAAAGCATTATGAAAAGTAAAAATTGGGATTTGTAGAGTAACTAACAGAAACAGCTGAATACATAATAAATACAAAAACAAACCTTCTACTGATAACTTCTGTATTATTATTTTTGTATAAGTTATTTCAGAATATTCCCTATTTAAGCAAATAAGCAACACCATTTATGCAGACTGTCTGTTGGGAAAAATTTGTCTCTCAGTTGGAAAGAAAGCTATGTTTTGGCATTGGGAATGACTTTGTTTACTGGATGAAAAAGAAGCATTAATTCAATGCTTGACCCAGATAAATGATCAAATCATTCGAAGCAAAAGCGAGGCTGAATCAATATATAGTCGATATTCTGATTTATAGATATATATTTCTATTTAAAGCCATATGTTTTTATTTATAGGCAGAAGTTCAATCATTATTGCTGATGATGAAACAGTTGAAAGATACAGGCAAGCTGAATGTTTCAAGATTGAATGATAAACTGCATGGATTGCCCAGAATTCCATTACATTTCATGTGGACTCTTCACAAAGAAGGCATCTTTAGTATTGAGCAATATTTCTGCATGTAAGTATTTAAATAAGAATACAAGAGTTTAGTTACAGGGCAATTCTTACTGGCTTATGCCCCCGAGGGAGGCAAAATATAATCACACCCTCTGTGCGTCCGTCTGTCTGTGCATCCCAACTTCATTCGTGTCCGGACTGTAACTTTGTCATACATTGAGGGATTTTGAAATAATTTGGCATAAATGTCTACCACATCAAGATGATGTGTGGCGTCCAAGAACAACGTCCCTACCTCAAAGGCCAAGGTCACACTACCATTTTGAAGTTCACTTTATCACAATTAGAGTTTTTAGGTACACATGTTTGTGTCGGGCTGTAACTTTGTCATGCATGGAAGGATTTTAAAATAACTTGGCATAAATGTCTACCACATCAAGATGACATGTCGTGACAAAGACCCATGTCCCTACCTTCAAGGTCTAGGTCACACATAGGTTGAATGTACTCATTCTCTCAAGAAGAGTTTGAAGATACACATTCATGTCCGGACTGTAACTTTGTCATGCGTGGAAGGATTTTAAAATAACTTGGCACAAATGTCTACCACATCAAGACAATGTGTCATGCTTAATGTTGTATGCATGTCTTTCTAGTCCTCAAAAATTATTTGTGCCAATAATATATAGTGTTTTAAAATCAGTACTGCATAAGGGAACAAAAAGGTTCAAAAGAGGTTCAAAAGCCAGAGAACATAAAATTTGAAATTCAAACATAAATCAACTGGGGCACTTTAAACAGAAAATATGCAACAAAATATAGAAATTTACTAAAAGTTAAATTGGAATTTGATTTTTTATATATTCTGGGCCAGATTTTAGTTTCATTTTTGGGTCATTTTGCATCTTGAAAATCATTCCGGAAAAGTGGGAGTAAGCTAATCACGCCCGTTTAACTCACAACGAGTGAAAAATGTCCATCGGTAAAAATGTTGTGAGCAACTTCCGTTCCTCATTGTGAGCACCCATCTTTGACGAGTGACACGATAAACAAGGTGAGTTTTTCATAATTTTTGAAGATTACAGACATTTATGTAAAAATATCGGAATGCAGTTAGCTAGCGATGTGTTTTCCGAGTATGCACATGTAAAGATATTGCCTGTTGGTGGACAATTTGATGGAAATACCGTGCGACGCAGTCACTCAGGGTAGCTGGAAAACTGGAGGCAACTTCTCTTTGGACCTTATTTAACATTGAAAACGTCGATTCTGGTGACGTTTTGTGCATTCTAACATAATACAGATGCCCACAAGTCTTCAGCGTAAATTATTATCTGAAAGTCTTCATAGAAACGAAGATATACTCTTTTTTGCTTTAATCCTCGTTGTGAGCACCATAACCTCGTTGTGAGCAAGACAAGCGCAGTGCTTGTCTGGTTTTAATATGTAATTCAAATGGCAAGACTACAATTTTCAATCTACCAAAAGCAATCAAAACGTTTTTGTACAATAGTTTTTCTTTGCAATAGTTCTTCTTTTTCTTTTTTTTGAAAATTATTCTTCATATTCACAAGTCATCAGATTAACAGAAGAACTAATCAGTGGAGGTAAATCAGGTACATTGTATTTTATTTCGTATGTACTCTAGTGTGGCACGAGTGAACATCACGGGGTGTTTATGAATATTTCAACAATTTCACAATCTGTGTGATACACACATACATGTGTTTATCCTGAGCTGAAGACTGACCAAGTTATGTAAAACAAGAACTATCACGGTAAATTGACAATGCCCCTGAAGTGGTGCTTTGTCCTTTGATTTATGGACCAGATAGATTATTTGTTTTTGGACAATTAGATCTTCAATGTGAAGGTAATTCAAGGTCAAGGTGAAATAAATATAGGTCAGTTGGAAGGTCTTGTCCAAAGGGGCATTGTGTCCAAATATGAATTAATTCCACTTACTTATAAAGAAGTTATGACCAATGTTAAAGTTTTTGGATGTTCTAGAAGGTCATTCACTGTACAAGGTAAAACAATACAGATCAGTTTGAAGGTCTTGCCTAAAGGGGTGTTGTTTCAAAATATGAGTAGAGTCCGTATACTAATAAGGAGGTTATGACCAATTTTTAAGTTTTTGGCAATTTGACCTTCAAGGTGAAGGTCATTCAGGGGTCAAGGTCAAAATAATATAGGATAGTTGAAAGGCCTTGTCCAAAGATGTGTTGTGCCTAAACATTATGCCAGGACATTATGGCCAATCTGAAATGTTTTTGGACAATTTGACCTTCAAGGTAAAGGCCATTCAGGGGTCCAGGTAAAAAAATACAGGTCCGTAGGAAGGAAATAACGGGTGTTGTGTTCAAATATGAATCAAATCCGTTTACTAATAAGGAAGTTATGGCCAATGTTAAAGTTTTCGGACAGATTGACGGACTGACAGTTCAAAACTAATATGACTCCCTTTGGGGTATGCACAACATCTTGCAAAGAAATGCTGCTGTGAAAAAACGTTTTAATTGCTGTCGTAGATTGAAAATTATATTTTCACCATCTGAATTACATATTAAAACCATACACGCACTGCGCTTGTCTTGCTCACAACGAGGTTATGGTGCTCACAACGAGGATTAAAGCATTAAAGGGTATATCTTCGTTTCTATGAAGACTTTCAAATAATAATTTACGCTGAAGACTTGTGAGCATCTGTTTTATGTCAGAATGCACAAAACGTCACCAGAATCGACGTTTTCAATGTTAAATAAGGTCCAAAGAGAAGTTGTCTCCAGTTTTCCAGCTACCCTGAGTGACTGCGTCGCACGGTATGTCCATCAAATTGTCCACCAACAGGCAATATCTTTACATGTGCATACTCGAGAAACACATCGCTAGCTAACTGCATTTCGATATTTTTACATAAATGTCTGTAATCTTCAAAAATTATGAAAAACTCACCTTGTTTATCGTGTCACTCGTCAAAGATGGGTGCTCACAACGAGGAACGGAAGTTGCTCACAACATTTTTACCGATGGACATTTTTCACTCGTTGTGAGTTAAACGGGCGTGCTAATGGTCAGACATTTTGCAGGCATGTTATTTGTCCAGACATACTTCAGATGGTGTACAAGTCAAATAGAATAGTCTGATGATGTCAATAAACCTCAGTGGAGTCCGTTTTTTTATATATTTCAGACAAAAAGATAGAGCAGTTACTGGGGAGATATTTGTTTCAAAAATGTGCCAGGCTTGTGAAAATAGACAATATGATGTAATATCAGGTAGTTGTTGACATAAATTTACATTTTAGTTATCTGACAAAAATTGTTTGTATGTTATATAACTCGCATTATATATATTCTAATTTGTTCAACATGTTTCGTAAAATTCAGTATTTAACCTTCACTCTTTTGATATCCTATATATCTAATTTATGATATGGTGTAAGTAGATTATTATTTGTTGTTTGAGAGAGAATAAATGTTTATTTCATTTGAAAACATGTTTTTTATATTGACTGTTATTTCTCAGTGGCCTTAATATTCAATGCAATGTATCTTGACAGATTGTCTTACATACTATTCTATAGATAAACTTTTGTTTTGTGTTTTACTTTTTTCAATGAGATATTGAAAAAAAAACATCAGTAAGATATAAGTCATATCACACTGTTTGAAACTTGAGTGAGATATAGAATTTTGATTCCCATTCTATACCTTCATAGATAGAGATAGAAAGAACACATAACAGATATAAATTTTCAAGACTTCACTGATAAACGCCATATAAATAAGTGTTATTTGGTGCCAATGTTTGGTAACATTTGACTAGTAATAATGGAAATCTATAAAGTGCAATGTACGATTAGATGATCATTTGTTTCTTTTAAGTGAATACAGACTAAAGCTAACTTTGTAGTGAGAATTTGGTATATTTATCCTTGCGCACATGAAAATATTTTAAAATTCTCACTTCTTTGTGAGATATATACAATATTCACTTAACACAATCAAAATATCCTTTGTCGTTTTCAGGTGTACTGACTGAGCTATTTAATCTCGGATTTTCAGAGGACAAAGCCAGTAAACCAAGTGTTGGCAATTTGGCTGTTACTGTTGTTGATCAGTTTTTCATTAGTAAGTAATTATGACTTTCTTGACAACCATGTAATTGTTAAGGAGTGCGACTAAAAAAAGGATTAGAGCACCGCACGAAATACTGTATTCCGTTATATACAGGACAAGGCGCAGGAATGATTAAATGCTAAAATCTTGCCTTTTCACCCAACGGAATGAACTCAATGAAACGTCTTATTCATCTTTTCAAACCCATTTGTGTATGATAATTAATGAAAAATGTAAGAATTGCCAAAAAGAATAAAATATTTGTCTATCTATTCATCATGATTTCTGCAAGCGTCCAGAGGTACTGCTCCAGTCCTGTATTGAGTTAAATCCATTGTTAACTAAGTACAGCAATTCATTAGAGATGCTTTGCAGTTATTGAATCATTGTAACTTTGTCTTGTGGATTTATATGTAGGTAATTTCTTCCACACTGTATTTCTTTTAATCTCGTTACAAATGTTAGAAACTGGTTTATTTTCTAGGTATAATAGAAGATGCTGTCAAGAAGGGTAACTCAGATGATAATGTGAAGAATGAAAAACTGTTTATCTCCCTTTCTAGTGTGCAGCTTGATGTATGTACAATGAAGAGTGTGTGTACCCATGTGTTGACAGTTATTCTCGGTCATAAACCTGTACTTAAAGGTAGAAAGTCTTACTGGACCTGTATGTAATGATACTTTACTGAACCTTAATGTAAGAAAATTTCACAAATATAGAGGGAAGTTTTCCTGACCTGAACTTGTATGTAAAAAAAATTATCGAGGCGTTTTACTGAAATTGCATATAAATGGTAAAAAAGATGTATATTCCTATTCATGTGTACATATTTAGAAAATTTCACAAAAACATTTAATGGTTATATCCAGATTAAAAGATGGACAGGTACATTTAAGATTATAAGTGTGGTTAAGTTTAAAGTTAGTAGCTTATTAGAATTTTGTGCCATTGGATGCTATGGATTATTATACAGCCAGTGGCTCAGATTTTCCTGTATGTTAGAGAGCTATCTGGCTAGTTTATTGAAGTTATATGGTTTATAATATCATACCTTAATTTATGCACCAGTGGGTGTTCCACCACCAGTGAAATGGGTAAGTTGCCATATGATATGTTGTTATAATATATACTCAGATTAAAAGGAAAATTGAATTTAAGTCATATGAATAAGTTTCATTAAGAATATTCTTGTTTTATTTCAGTGTCTCAAGCTATACGAGAGCAAGAGAAATGGGCTTATGGGAAAATTTCATCATCTGTCACACAGTTATATAAACAAGTATTACAATGCATATGATCTTCATTATACCTTTACCTGTAAAAAATTGAATAAATGGAAAGTTTTTGACTTATCTATAAAATGTATAGAAATGGTCAAATTCAGCCAAAACATAAACAGAAGCACTGAACAAGTAACATACTGAAATAATGAAAACAAGTATGGATAAACAATTCTCTGAATATTGATGTGCCCTTGATATTTGTCATCAAATATTGATATATCTTTGATATGCTTCTGACTAAATCAATGACAGCGATACTTATTTGTCCAACTGTGGCTTGACAAATAGTTGCAATGAGGGGACATTCTTGTCCTAAGCCTAAAGACCCAATCATATTTTTTAAGTCTTATCTCAATAGTTCAACTTATGAAACCTAAAATGCTCTCTGTTTTCTTGTTTCAGTTTCTGTTACCATTTGAAGTGTCTGAGGTGTTGCTATTATTAAGACAGATTCTGGAACAACAGGAAGTGAACTGGCAACTCCTTCTGTCATTTGTATCTGTTACAATGGTGTGTATGCCAGAAACAGCTAAACTTTTCCTTGGTGAGTATTCACATTGATGATAAAGTCATTGTGTAAGTGAAATTAATGCTACAGGTATATTCAACAACTAATGGTTTTATCTATGGCTCTGATCTGCCAAGCGAATTTTGTTATTTTTGAAAGACATGAACACCTGGGTGAAGTGGAAGAGTAATATGGTTTACAACATTTATAGAGTTAGCAGATGGTTAACAGATTGTTGACTTAAATGAAGAGTTTACAGATGATATTAAAGAATTTACATAATAGTTTACTACATTTATAGAGTTTACAGATAATTAAGTACATTTATAGAGTTCGCAGATGCTTAACTACATTTATAGAGTTCGCAGATGCTTAACTACATTTATAGAGTTCGCAGATCGTTTTGCTACATTTGTGGAGTTTACAGATCGTTTTGCTACATTTGTGGAGTTTACAGATGGTTTACTACATTTATAGAATTGACAGATGGTTTACTACATTTATAGAATTGACAGATGGTTTACTACATTTATAGAGTTCACAGATGGTTTACTACTTTTATAGAGTTCACAGATGGTTTGCTACATTTGTAAAGTTTACAGATGGTTAACTACATTTATATAATTTACAGATGGTTTACTACATTTATAGAGTTCACAGATGGTTTACTACATTTATAGAGTTTACAGATGGTTTACTACATTTATAGAGTTCACAGATGGTTTACTACATTTATAGAGTTCACAGATGGTTTACTACATTTATAGAGTTCACAGATGGTTTACTACATTTATAAAGTTTACAGATGATTTACTACATTTATTAAGTTTACAGATGGTTTACTACATTTATAAAGTTTACAGATGGTTTACTACATTTATAGAGTTCACAGATGGTTTACTGCAGGAAGGTTTAGACAGTTGTGAGATGGAAACAACCATTATGGGTATTCTACTATCAAGGCAGGCCTGTTTTCAGGGACCACATGTCTTCCTTTCCTATTCAGACTGGTTTCAGGTATTTAATTAGAATTTGTTCTAAAAATAGCAGTTAAAGGGTGTTTGCATTTTTCGAAATTTGTGTTTATAAAAAAACTGTGAATGACATCTTCAAGTTGGCTGAAATCTGTTGGTATGAATATATGAATGATTTCTCAGAAAAATCCAAGACTGTTAGAATAAATTTGATTTGTTAATAAAGTATTTGTTAGGGGACAGGATTTTTTTCCTGTATACATTTTTTAATGTCAAGAGAGAAAAAAATCTTCTTGTTTGTTATCCTGTTTTTGATATAAGTTCATGTATTATCACAGGAGTTTGATCTTGTAGCAAGAGTTATCTGTTAACATATATAAGTTCAGCGGTCTTGGTCACATTAACCAATATGTAGGTTGAAAAAAAACTTAAGAATCTTTACTGGTAAATTCTTTTGTTTAAATTTTGATATACATGTTCATTTGTAATTCATGTTGATGATTTGAAAGTGACCCTCTACCAGGAATGTTCAAATACTTACGATTTGACAACCAGATTCGTATTTTTGTATCTATTATTTTTAGCTGACTGGTTAATTTAGCTTGTTAATTGGAGCCACTGTCAATATTAGTATATTCTTCATTAGTTAATTCATTAAAGATATGATACAAAGCTATTTATTTTTCAGAGAACATTTTCTGAGGGGTCAAGGTCATTGGCAAGTACTAGGAAAAGTTTCACATTTTTGATGAAATTTCTCACAGACCTGGTACCTTATGAGTCAGCTCAACACATCAAGGTAAATTTCAATATTTTGTAGTTTAGTGTTACCCAAACTCCCCAACCAAAATTGAGCAGTGAAGACAATATTAGAGGTGTCATCGATAAGGATTTTTGTATTGATATATCGGTAATGAATTATCGGCGATACAGGGATATATTGATTGCCAGGCTAAATTTTAGCTTTCAAGTCTTTTTAAATTAATGTTTCCTAAGGACACTGACAAAGCAGTTATATTAAGACAAATGCAAAAAAGATAAACTATGAAAACCGAATAATTTGTTTCTTTTTTTTATCATATAGCTATAAATGAAAACTAATGACTAGTAACTATAAAGTTTAAAGCCTTTTCCATTTTACTTTTGTTGTTGTTGTTGCTATTACGTAGTTACTGATCATGCTAAATCCCGTCCTTGCCGTTCCAATTAAGCCGAGTTTAATTGGCATATTATAGTGTTTAGAACATGAATATTTATTAAAGTTTAACATTTTGTAATCATAATTTTTACAAAGAAACACTGACAAAATTTTCTTGGCATTTTCCCTTTTTAAAATCTGAATTTAGGGGTCTTGACATCCACTTAACAGACGTGCGAGATTACAATGAAATTAGGCAGCATTCTTTAGAGACAATGGGAGGTAACTTTAGCATTGATTTCCGTTTTCATTTTAGAAAAAAAATGTTTCTGGCTTCCATAACTTTATATGTCCCTTTTATTTTGACGTTTTGCGACAGTAAACAGGTCTATCAGTTCTATAGTATAAAACCTGTTCGCTGAAGTCTCTTTAGCTAGAAATATATGTGCATTCGATATCCGATATTTAAAAAATGGAATCGATATCGAATTGGATAACAAAGATCGTTGATACACCGATATCGATTGAATCGATGACACCCCTAGAAGACATTGACCTCCCCAACAAAACCCGTGGAATCAGTCAAGTTGTAAAATCTACACTAAGTGGCCATGCAATGCAAGCTGAACATATTATAAAATATTTGATTGCCAAATAAAACGACTACATTGACAAAGCATTACTTGGACAGATGGATGGTGAAATAATTGTTCATTTTTCCAGCTGTCCCCAGCACTTGCTCATTGATATTTGGGTCCAGGGTTACAACTGACTGATACATAAATATATGTAAGGAAGGAAATTGAAACTATTTGGCATATAGGGCACAACTTTATATTGTCATGCTCTGAGATGCTCTTGGTATTTTCATCATATTTCTGATGAAGGGTTTATTTCTATAGCTACATGTAAATTGTATTTTTCTGTTCTTTTATATACAATAACTTTATTTTATGAAAGAAGGAGTTGAGGCAGTTATGTCTTGTAAAACAGATTAACATTTATAGAGATTCTTGTAAATTGACTCCAGTATAATAATGACATATGATTAGTGTATTGCTATGTATGATTTTTTTAGTTCTGGTTACCTATATGATTCTTACCACCAAGAAAGTCAAGTGTAGGTCATTGTTATAGTTCAAGATCACCTACATGTCAATGCTGTATGAATAGACATACTTGATATATTATTTACAAGATAAGTTAAATACTTTTGTTTTGAATTTCCTAACATTGCTGCGTTTTCTTATGAACTTGTTGTCAATAATATATATTCTCCCATATATCGGTTATCCTGTCAGAAACTTTTATAACTAATCACATTTTTTTTATATTATATAATTAAAAACAACTGCTGTAGGGTTTTTTGTTGCCTTTGTTTTTCACAGGTTCACATTTTACACCCACCATTTGTACCTAGTAAATGTAGACAGCTTCTGACAGATTATATTGTACTTGCCAAGACAAGATTGGAAGATCTCAAGGTATGTAAAGTCGGGCCATTCTTTTTCATAGACAATGACTATGCACTGTATGCAGGTAGTATCTAGGATGGTAAGAGAGTATAAAGCCTTTTTTAACATTTTATTGGCAGGGAACAGGTCTTTAGGTCTTAATTATTAAAAAATCTGATTATACATGCATCTTTCCAAAAATTGTTCTGCCTGTATGTTCTATTCTAGATGGAGAACAGAAGTCAGAGAGGTTCTCTATTTCAGATAAGGTACAGTTAAAGATGCTGTATTCTAGATATAGTACAATTAAAGATGCACTATTCTAGATATAATACAGTGTAAGATGCACTATTCTAGCTATAATACAGTGTAAGATGCTATAGTACAGTGTAAGATGCACTATTCTAGCTATAATACAGTGTAAGATGCTATAATACAGTGTAAGATGCACTATTCTAGCTATAATACAGTGTAAGATGCTATAGTACAGTGTAAGATGCACTATTCTAGCTATAATACAGTGTAAGATGCTATAGTACAGTGTAGGATGCACTATTCTAGCTATAATACAGTGTAAGATGCACTTTTCTAGCTATAATACAGTGTAAGATGCTATAGTACAGTGTAAGATGCACTATTCTAGCTATAAACAGTGTAAGATGGTGTGCTTATGCTATAGTACAGTGTAAGATGCACTATTCTAAGCTATAATACAGTGTAAGATGCTATAGTACAGTGTAAGATGCACTATTCTAGCTATGATACAGTGTAAGATGCTATAGTACAGTATAAGATGCACTATTTACGCTATAATACAGTGTAAGATGCTATAATACAGTGTAAGATGCACTATTCTAGCTATAATACAGTGTAAGATGCTATAGTACAGTGTAAGATGCACTATTCTAGCTGTAATACAGTGTAAGATGCTAAAGTACAGTGTAAGATGCACTATTCTAGCTATAATACAGTGTAAGATGCTATAAATACAGTGTAAGATGCACTATTCTAGCTATAATAATAGTGTAAGATGCACTATTCTAGATATAATACAGTGTAAGATGCGCACTATTTCTAGATATAATACAGTGTAAGATGCACTATTCTAGATATAATACAGTGTAAGATGCACTTTTCTAGATATAATA
>NW_026861448.1:0-10196 GCF_026571515.1 Ruditapes philippinarum | reverse complement strand
ATTCAGTCAGTAAACTTATTCTCGGTATTATTTATAGTGTATATTAAATATAAAATGCTTTCTTGAATAACATATTTGCCATCTTTTAATAAAAAAAAAACTTCCGGTTTGTATCAAAATAATTTGATGCTACCAAAGGAATGTGGAAGCGTGGCTGTCTTAGATTAATTGAACGCATTAGAAATATTTAGAACAAACTATTTCAATATTTACTTAATTTTTCTAAAGGTTTTAATTTGTTAACTCGTAAGGTATCCGGTTTCGAAAATGTCATCACGATTTCGTGGCTAATCAAGCAAGCCCTGTTATTATGAACGTCAACGTGTCACCACTGTTCAAGATGGCGCTGTGCTAACTTTTGTGACAAGTTTCCACCTACAACCCGCAGGAACAATCGTTTTTTAAGATGACCACAAGGTTCTCTTATTATTCGTCAAATTAAATTCGCTACCTTTTTTCTGACTTTATTGCTGAAAGGCTATCCCTAAAGGTGTGACCCGTTTGACATAGTGCATCGCTATCGGTGTTTCCGTGTGAACTTCTAAGTTATAATTATTACACATGGCTTGAATCGGATATCGCGCTAAAACATCTGACATCGGATAAAATATCACTTATTTAAATATTTTAAAGTCTTTATGTCAAATTTACTCAAGGAACCAACTTGTTGACTGAATAATAACACACCTCCTGACATCAGGTGAAATTGCCTCCTATTCAACGGCTGATTTTAGCACATAGTATCAACACAAGAGGAATGTGGTCAGCTGTCTGTACTTTCACATCACTTTTTGGAGTAAAATTACTTTTTTATTACCAATTTCTTTTTAAATGGTACACTTTGCAACTTTTGACAGATGTGTTTCAAATCTTACGACTATGATTCGACTTAATAAATCTTACATTACCATATTTGTTCGACAGTTTGAAAACACTTCGAGATCAAATAGATTTAGGTATATGAAATAAAATTTATGAAAGAAATAAGCAAAAGAAACAAAAACAAAAAACAAAAAAACAAAAAAACAAAAAACCCAAACTTTCTCATATTGATCATAAGTTATACAAGTTCTGTACATAAGAAATTATCCTCAGCAAAAACGCGGGTAATAGTCTTATCTAGCTATCAGTTTGTCCAGGCGTCTTTGTTTGTAAGTTAAATAGAATTAAGACACAGAATCCGTTCGTAAATATGCTCTATGAATTAGATTTCCGTTGATAGCTCTGTCTGTAATACTTTATTTAAATGATCCTAAATATGGCCGCTTTGAAGTTCGATCTGTGTATACGTTTAGGGGATATTTACCTTTATTTACCTGTTTAGATAAAGGACTTTTATAACATATTGAAGCTGATGTCAAACAGATAAAGCACGGCCTAGCACGGCTTTTATCCAAATACCGCATTCAAAATTATGTAACCATATTAGTTTTGATAAACTTTGGGCATGTTAATTAATATTTGCGAAGTTTTCATCCGTCAATAAAATCCCTAAAATTTGTGCGGGTATTTGAGAACATTCGCCTAGTATCTGAAGCAATTTATTACTGAGCTCAAAATAAACAAGTAGAGATTTTGATGCTAAAGCATCAAGTCGCCGGATAGAAAAATGATATAAGAAAATATAAGTTTAATGGTTCAAGTATAAAAATAAGAGGAACAATGAGTTGAGTAATGTTTGCCACTGAGGCTTGTAAGGCAAGTGCTATGCTGGTAATTCTTCTTGTAATTATACTTTATACATATACTGTTGTACCATACATTGAAATCCGTATAGGTTACTAGTTCAGATTCAGATAATTACCAACAAATAATTACCGATCATCGAATATTTGCAAAGTGACTATGAAAATATATATGTTTAATTATTACATGAAACAATACAATTTTACTGTAAAAGTGTTGTACATCATTATTATGTGCTATAGAAAAAAATATATAATTTAGTTGAAATCAATACACGTATTCCAATCGTTATATACGATATATAAAATAACGTTTAATTGCCTTTCAGTGCGATAAACTATCAACACAAAGATAGTTTATTATTTTTTTCTATGTATCTAATACGATTCCGGACCCCTGACGTCATACCGTTTTGGAAACCTGCGTGACGGAAACCGACGGAATATACCGAAATCAACGATTACCATTATAATTACATTTCAATAATGTGCCTCTTAAGCATAACATTATTTTGGGATGTTCAACCTAAACTAAACAATTGAACTTTCTTGCCGAATGTTTGACAGAAAGGGCCAAGTTAAACCCTTTACCAAGAAGAAAGGAAAAGGTTTTGAAAATGTATTTTTAAAGTAAACAGGTTTCTCTTATGATATAAAGTATGAACCTGATTCATGAAAAATAACTAATGTAATTATCTGTACAAAATTACAATGATTTACATATTATCAGTTACCACCATTAACAAATTACCTGTCTTATCAGCAATCTGTTACTATTAATAGATTTTATAACGATATACAAGATATATAAACATGTAGTCACGTGATTCTTACGAAAGACCAGGGAGCATTTGTTTATAATTAGATAAAATAATGTAATATAAAAGGTCTTATAAAAATAAACAACCAAATAATTCTAAAGAGTCATTTCAAATATCATTCATGATTTATTTATTATAAAACAGCAATGCTTGACTCATAGAAAAAAGTAATAGTATCTCTAATATTCAATGACTGATCCTTGGGGATACGTTATTGATTCATTTGATGAAAATTGTAATGTTGCTTTTTAAGACGTCAATATGTGCATATTTCATTCCACTGAGCAAAGTTATAATATGTTTGATTTTTGTGATTACTGAAAAATAATTGTTGTCTTTAATTGTTCAATGATTGATATGCTTTTATTTTCAGATTTTAAGGGCTTCTCCTACCATAGGTATAATATTAAACTATTACAAATATAGTCGCCGGTTTCTACCGGCGACTAATTACCTTTTTTTTCTTTTTCTAATTCACGCGTTCCCCGGTACCGTGTTATTTCCGTTAAGATAGATTGTCGCTGTAAGGTGTGTGTCACGGCGTTGTGTATGCGAAAACTTGCCATTAAGGGTGAATTCAAATCTTATGTTTTTGCAAGTTTTCTGTTTCTATGATTCCATGTCTCCATTTACATCGGTAAAAAAGAAAATAAATCTTACATTTTCTCAGCGGATGAATGCTAGGCACTGATTTATCAGTCTAATTTTTTATTTATATTAACACCATTGTTTCTTCCGCTGTTTATTTTCGCTAATCCATTAATAATTTATTGCACTCGAATTTCTTCCTGAACAAAAGGCGCTTCTTATCTGTTCACATTTATAAATTGTCGAACATTTGCTAACTTGCACTTCTGTATGATACAAGTTCCATGTATTTGATAAAATAGAATAACTCAATGATTATCATGAAAATTCATCCAACAACGTTACGTTCGGAAATGACGTCATATGTCTTTATTTAAAGAGATAAAGGAGTGAAAAAACACAGACAAGCAAACGCACACATCAAAGATGTCAGGAGGCATGCAAATATATGAGCCACGTCACGACAAAACCAACATAGTGCGTTAGCGACAAGCATGGATCCAGACCAGCCTGCGCATCCGCGCAGTCTGATCAGGATCCATGATGTTCGCTATCGGTTTCTCTATTTGTAATAGGGTTGGTAAGCGAACAGCATGGATCCTGATCAGACAGCGCTGATGCGCAGGCTGGTCTGGATCCATGCTGGTCGCAAACGCATTATGTTGGTTTTGTCATGGCACGGCTCATATGTAAGCTCTCTCTTTTTATATACCGTTTTATCTTATCTTCATACATTTACAGACACACTGTTTTGTAATACTAGACTTAAATAATTCCATCTGATTTCGGTATACTGTTTCATCAACCTTAAATTGACCCTTTAAAATATGATAAAATAAAAACCAAAGAAAGAAAATATGGAACGAGACCAACAGTTGAATGACTCGTGGAACTTTGATCTCAGCAAGTTTACTGTATATTCCAGTTTTTATGTTAATATAATCGGTACAACATATAGAAGTCTACTCTAATGAACTGCTTTCATGACAATTAACGCTATCCCGAAGAAATAAAATAGCAGTAAATGCGTTACTAAGAAGTTTAGATAACACAACTGGCTAGCTGTGAAAAAAGTAAGCTTTTTTCCGGCCAGTGGAAATATAAAAATGTCACCTGTAATAAGTTTAAAAATTAAACTGTTATATGGCCCTAAAACATAAGAAAGATGATAAATATAAAATATAATTTCAAGTTTGATTTAAAGATGAGTTGTACGTTAATTTTCAGATAAATAGGCGAAACTGGGACACTTAAACAGAACAAAATATTATACGTTTTTCGTATAGAACAAATTGGGTGGGCAAACTTAAAATACGGTTTCGATAAAATAAACCTGAAATTGTCCGGAAAAAACAAATTTAGTTGTTTATACATAATTTCCAGGAAACATATAAATCTTGGTTAAGAAAAACAGGATTTATATAAAATACATACATTTTATTTGTTTTTTCTTCCAACAATTGCAACTGCACTAAACGCTTGAGGATAATATTCATGAAAGAATTCAAATTGTTTCATGCGAATATCAAATTACTTTACGTTCTGAACGAGATATAAATCCAAAGTACGGAAATGCACGTGTTTGTTATTTTAGAGTGCAATGCACGTGCGGGGTATATTGCATGGGAAATATAACTCAAACTAAGGCAACGCTGAACACAGCTGGATTTTCTGTAGAATCAATTGTCTCGAGCAGTAGTTCTAATTTAACTGGATAACATTGGTTTGATTTCTTCACACAAACCCCCGGTGGCAAGTTATAAAAGAAATACCTTTTTAACTCCACCAAATAAACAAATATATTTAACTTGGCTTGTTATATAAATTGAAAACGAGAAAATAACATCACCAGAGCGATGATGCAGAAAGACGAGTCTCTCGTGCAAAAAAAAAAACAAACAAAAAACAAAAAAAAACGGTGTATTTAGTATTATCTCTAGTGTGGAGTATATTATAAATGAAATATCATCTTCCGTCGAATTAGAATTCAGTTATTATTTCAATCAGGTAAATACCCAATTGTCAGAATTACACGGAAAGTCTATCCATGTGAAAACCGAAACGGAAGCAGTGAAAGTTGTATTTTCTCGTGTAATAATAAATGTCGGAGATCAGTTGTTATCACCTGAACAAACAATGAAGAATACTAGAGTCTACGTTTATATGTCTAGCTAAAATTTCACGCAAAAATTTGTTTTATATCAGACAAGTTGAAAAATCAGCCTAACAATATATCATATACCTACATAGTTTTTGCAGTCTGATACACACAATGTCGATTTTGTCTGCAGGAAACAATTCTCAAGGCGAATTTCAGCGTATAATTTACTTTTTAATTGGAAACAGATCTTTACTTTTGCCACTTGTGGCCCATTTCTGTACACTTTTATGCGCATTTTAACGTTTGTGTTAATTATAAGACATGGTAACTTATCTTCCAGTCTACCTTTAATCTCACATATGGGATTTTGACATTAATTGGTCAACATTGAAGGAGAACGTTTATAGTCAAACTTAAAACGAAGACTTTAAACCTCTTTTCCTTTTAACTTGTTAGCTTTAATGAATTTCAAGTGGCCCTGAAGTCCTCAAAATCCACCGGGCGTCTCGTGTAATTAATGAACTTAAGCCTATTTTAAATTCAACGTTAAGATGACAAAAATGCAGTATTCACAATTACAACATTATGTGTTTTTAAGAAGTCCCTTATTTACACCTTGTTTTTGTATTTTAACGCTAAAATAGAGGCGTTGTGTTTGCTAAATCTCCGCCGTGAAGAGTTTTCGAGTGCCATCAAAGTGCGTTATTTGCTCAGCAAACAAAGCTATCTATTGGTGATTCACGGGAAATCGTTTCTCCCTTTTTCATTTCCTATATCAATGTTTTGCTCATTTCCGACTTCTTTCGAGATATTTTCCCCTTTTTTTGCTTTCCTTAATCTTAAATTTCCCTGTTATTTTTGTTTCATTAATGCTGAAGTCAACTCTCCTTTCATCAGCAACGATGGCATTTTTACCAAATTTCATTCTGCCTTTTTTTTCCATATTAACCGCAATGACTTTGCAAATATCGTTTTAGTATTACTGCACACTTCATATTGAATATTCATTTCTCCTCAGTCGTTTTCATCAACCATAAAATTAGATCATTCAAATAAATTACATTCAAGTGCATAATAACACATTTTTTCAAATGAACAAGACCACTTCTTTCCGTTTCAATAGGCTTGGTAGACCACACCCATAATACACGTGGTTTTTGCGTGTGTGTTTCTTTTTTCTTTTTTAATTTTTTTTTGTTGCTGTGTTTTAGAATAAAGTCTACTGACCGGAAACGGAAATAGGTAGGCTTTATTTTAATTAGCAAATGATTATGACAAAATTAAGATGACTTTATCAGAACATTGAACTGTCTCCATGAAAACGAATATACATTGTATCTAGTTCTTGTAATCTATTTTTAATTTATTTGACAGATAAGAATTACCGACATTTTTCTATATTTCTTCAGGAACAAAAAAAGTAGTTAATTTGCTTTCTTTTATTTTTCTTTATATTTTTTCCGTGCTTAGAAGCACGGTTTCGACACCGTCTAAATGATAAACCATCCTTCAGGAATTGTCAGGTAATTTCTTTATGACATCCCTTTCCTGGAGGAGGCGGAGTTTCGAAGTCACATGCTTATGACATCACAGGAAAACAAGATGGCGGCTTCAAGAACTGATGCGCGGGAAATTGTCCAGCAAAAATATCATTTTTCTGGTGCAAACTCCCTTCAAAAATTGGAAGACGTCATTTTCCAACATGAAAAACGAACAAACTCTCTTTTTGTAAAAGTTAAGACCACAAATAAGCTGAAATTACCCGGTATGTTCAATCTATTATTGTCAATTTTGTGAGAAATATTTAATACTGAAAAGCGAAGGGAATAAATACGCGGAAAGTATTACTGGACACTCCGGGACCCTTCATCATGGTTCATGACTATTCCCACTATATTGAGAACTGTCTGTATTTGTGTATTTTGTCGTTTTTTTGGGAATGCAGTTTTCTGATTTTATTTTTTAAAAAAATATCTGTTTTTTCTTAAATTTTTAAAAAAAGGGGGAGACTACTGTAGGTAGTCTATCAGGTGGGTCTAACGTTTTTTTACAGTAAACCCCCTTAAAAAATTTCCCAGAAATTTGTTACAAAATTTTTAAAAGGCTTAAACCATGAAATTTGGGGGATTCTGTTAAAGGGGTGCTGGGGGGCGGTGGTTTGGTTTTTTTGCACTTTACAGTCTGCCGAATCCTAACCAGACCCCCCAAAATTAGGGTACGGGGGTCACACGAGCTTCCGGGCACTTACAGTCATCTCCCAAAAATATTAAAATTTTAAACCCCGGAAAGTCCGTTATGGTTATTGGGGCAAAAAGAGCAATGAGAATTGTGTTATTAACACTCTGAGCTATATTCAATCAAGGTCCCCCTTTGGGCACCAAATATGACAGGGTGAGAAATATGTGCAGCCTAACAAGGACTCAAACACAGGACCAACCGAATTTGGTTACCGTACAACAGCTATATCAGTCTTCACGAAAAACTTTAAAAAGCACAGGATATTCGGGCCAGTAAAAATTCAAATCTTACTGGACCTGGTAATTTTTAGCCGGACCAAATACATAGCTAGGAAATAAATTGATGGGTAAAGCAGAACACTTTATCATGTTTCTCTTGATAATTTTGAAAGAAGCATAAATACTTCTTGTATTCTGGGCCATATGTTGACAGCTTTGTAAAATCAATAAGGACCAAATGTTTAGGCAAAATTGACTAGAATTGAACATAAACAACGCAATTTGCTTCAAACAAATCACTTTCACAACAAAATATTTACTTAACTCAATAATCACAAAATCTTAGCTAAATAATGACCATAATACACAATGGTTCAATTTCCGTAACTGTACGTGCAGTATGGAAAATACTCAAAGACAATTTTCAGCATCGTTGTTTATGTTCTCCAAACAGGTCGCACAATTTTAGTCATCGGAAGAAAATTACCGAAAAAATCCCCCAACCCCCCTGCCTGCATGGACCCTTGCCCCACCCAGTGTCAAAATGGTAAGAGCTGTCAGACATGGGTAGGATTCTTTTGTTATTTTCAGTGCATTCAGAACTCGTAAGCAAAAAAGAGTCATTTTGGGAGGAGCACTCCAGCCAAATATTACCATTACCATTTGATGGTGTGCCATTTATTGTAGTCGGAAGACAGGTGCGGGAGTGCTCCAATGGCCCGCACAGGCACAAGTCAGCAAAATGTAAGAGCAAAAAGAAAAAGAAGGGGGAGAGGTGAGTTCATCAGTTTATTTATCTGTAGTATAAAACTTTTTAATTTGTATAGAAGAAAAAAATTGAAAATAGTATAAATGAATTTTGATTAAACTGACTTAAAATAAAATAATGTTTCAATGCAAAAAAATATTAAATCAGTCTTTTTAACATAGTTTTAAAATATCTAATAAAATAAGTAATTTATAAATTGATGGATGTTTACAGTACTGAACAAATGTTAAGTTATGAACAAATAAAGTATTTAAAAATATTCCTTTAAATAAATAACTGTGAATGAATATGAAAATTAACAAACTTTATCTTCAAAACAGATATGTTAACTGAAAAAACAACACTAAGAGGTTGAGTAGATTATTAAGAGTAACAACAAATCACCATTTAAAAGCTAACACTTTTACTTAATTGTCAACTAATTTTAATACCCGAGTTAGGCTTTCATCACTATCAAACTAATATGCTTTTTGCAGATTTTTCTCAAAAAGGCTTACTGGCCAATTGTTTTTGTCATTGCCTGTAGTTCATTTTTTTGGTCTTGCTTTAATCAAAACCAAATCTGCATCTGTCAAACTCATTACTGTCTACTTTTTGTCTGTCATACTGTCATACTTTTGTTCTGTCATACGGTTACTTTTGTCTGTCCATACTGTCCTACTTTTGTCTGTCATACTATCCTACTTTTTGTCTGTCATACTGTCCTACTTTTTTTCAGTAGACTGGCAAAACTGAAATGTTGGTGGCAATCATGCTATGGACTTATTTCTACTTTCTTTCACATTTGATGAATAAAGATAAAAAATTGTGCTATTTTGCAATTATTTGCATTGCTCATTATTCTCTGATGTATCTATAAGGCATATGTTTGTTTGTTTATACCTTTTTTTAAATTTGCTATTTGATGTATGTTGGCCCACCTATGCGGAGCTCTTGTTAATTAAGAATATGTTTAAAATTAATTGGAATACCAGTGAAAATTATTAACACCAAATGCACTGTTCTTATATTGAATGATTTTAAGCTTGACTTGTGAAATTCCATAGATTAATACCTGCTTAATTATTAACTACATTTACTAGCCTTTTTGTTGTCTTAATATTCAGTATCTCATGAAAACTGTATGATTAGGGCCACTTGTCCTCCTGTTTTAAAAACTAACTTTACTAACTATTAATCAAGTAACTAGTTATGTCAATTAATATCAGTGACAAGGAACAGATTTCAAGGATTGTATTTCCAAGACAACTGAACAAAACAAGATAAAAGATAAATCATATCTAGTAAATTATATTTCATTTTGTGGCATTTGTTTTTTTTCTGATCCCCACAATTTAATGGTGTATTTAGGGGACATCGGGTTTATTATCAGTAGAGGAACTTTTACATTCAGATGGTTTAAGGTAAAAAAAAAAGCCAACGGTTTGGGAATGGAAGATACAGCTTGTTACGAAAACGGTTTTGTACGAAAATAAAAATTTAGTGAGTTACCGTTCTTTATAAAAACCACGCCGTTTGTTGGAAAACCAATTACGGCTTGTTAAAAAAGGTTATGTCGAGCTTAATGTAATGGGAAACAGCTTATTTCGTTTAAAAGTTTTTATATGTATTTTTTTTAAAAATCAACTTTACACTGTTTTTCTATAATGTTTGGTAAGAATTTAATGTTTCTTTAGATTCAGTAGTTTCGCCCTTAAAATATGTTCGTACTCAGAGGTTCGTATTTTTTAAAGGGCGAAAAGCTACGTGGTTTCGTACTCGACTAATGTTCGGATT
>NW_026861447.1:0-29974 GCF_026571515.1 Ruditapes philippinarum | reverse complement strand
TTTAAACTCTGTCAGATTAATATTCAAAAGCCATGTTTTAAGTCTTTTACCTAAACCTTATATCAACCAAATGTTCCGAAGGAAACATCTGGTTATAAAGTTGTGGTATGGCGGGCGGGCGTAAACGATTTCTTCTGTACGCAACTCATTGGGATTTTGACTAAACTTTCACAGATGCTTTGTCATTAAGAACGCTAGCGCTTATTGTCGGTGTTTTGCGATTCAAACTTTTTGACCGAATTATGGCCCTTTGTTTAAAAAAATGACAGAGAAACACACAAGGATTTTTACGAATCTTTCAAAGAAGCTTCATTAAGTGTCCTAGTGCATATTTTATTTTATTTATTTAATTTTTATAAATTTGTTTGTTTTGTTCTGTTTTGAGTTACGGTCATAAAATTACATATATGTAAAAACATAAAAGATACAAATTACTGTTCATTTATATATTATATGTTTAAAAAAATCAAAAGGTCATATCACCCCCAAAAATGATCAAATTGCAAATTGCTGACAATATGTAATAGGGCACTTGATGATGAAGCTTTTTGAAAATATGATTTTTCGCATTGCTGTCTTTCTAGTTACATATTATAACATTTCAGGACATTGACGGATTGATTTTAAGCTATAATCAAATTGACAAAAGTATTGATTAAGTAACAACTTACTGTTTTGTTAATTTATTTTAAGATAAAAAGGGTCACTTTGAAAAAAAATAACTCATTTAATAAAAAAGTATGGTCAGATCAGTGCCTTATGTGATTTATATCATTTATTACTGCAACTTTTTTGTAAACTCCGTATTGATCAACATCATTAGAATAAACAAGCCACAAACAAAACTTAACAATAGCAAATAATGATTGGACCGAGTAAATAAGATTACTTCCTACATTTAATCAAGCAAATAAACAATTTATTCCTTCACAATCAATACAGCACCGCATATATCTGTCAGTTTTTCACGCTTTTGAGGAAAGATGTGAATAATTCACATTGATAGTGACAAAATACGTTTTATTTCATTTATAACGTTTAACAATTATTGCTTCACCACAAATTGTGAGATTTTTTTGGAATTGTTTATGATTTGTTTTCATTGTATGATTTAGAGAAATGTGCGTGATCAAACAATTTAAGCTTGTTTGGAACTTTTGTCGACTTTCATGGTTCTGTGGTTTGTAGGAGTGACCTATATCTTTAGTTTGACTAGGATTAGTAGTTATATACTGGTAAAGGTATATTTAATGAACTGTGTTAAAAATTAAAATTTTAATTTAAAAAAGAAATAGTAAAGAATCACACATTTGCGGGGAAGTCCATCTTTCCTCAGTCATGATTATAACATCCTTCATAAATCCGATATCTTATATTGCAAACATTTTAGACACTTAATAACAGGATTCCCATTTACCATCTATTTGATTGAATTCAAGTAACTGTTGATATGGACTTTGCTGCGCCTCTGCGTTTTGCATTGTCGTGTGTAATGTATAAAAAATGATATTTATCATGGCGACCAATGGCAACACAGCAAAAATATAAACCTAAGTGACTCAAAGATAGTCTGAAATATAAACCTTATACCTGTTTCCGGTAATTTCCATTTGATTATATTTTCTCTACGTGTGATTCCGACTTTCTACGGTTGTTGACGATTTTACATGTATTTTACACGTTAAAATGCTAAATGTCAAATTCAGGTCAAATGGAAAATGGCATAAAAAGATTTCGAATTATCGCCTTAATATCAAGAAATACATGTCAACAAATAAATGAAGTGTAAATGCAGCATTAATGACAACCGGTTTCATTTAGGGAACACACATACTTTGACTTCTGGGATCATAGACCGCTTTATATGGAATGGCATCACAAAGTATCACAGTGAATAATCCATCAGAATCAGCCACAGCTATAAGTGTGATATCTAATAACTAAAGCGTTCATATGAAGAGCTTAACATGAACATTTACAGTGTTGACATTAATATCAATATAAAGTTTCGAGTATGAATGCTGCTAGGAAAAAAACTTCTTAATTTCAAAATATTCTTGCAATGATCAATGATGCCTTGACAGTTGAAATTTATTTGCGACGTTACTTTACGCGAAATATCCCTCGTTTCATCGAAAATTGGAATCATAAATGCCACAAAATGCTATAAAATACTTCAGTGTTGAGCCGACTATTTGTGTCCCTGAGGGGAACACTAGAAATTATTTAAGTTGTAAATAATACAACAGGTTACAAGTTGTTATGTGTACAGATCATATACATACAACAGAAAGACCGAACGATGGACTCAAAACGATATATTTTGATCCTTATCTATAAGTTTGTAAAGTGTTAATACATTATTTATATACACACTTGTCATTTATTATTCATAGTTTCCATTGAATTTTATAGTATGCTAGAACTCTTTTTACATCAGTAGAAATACATAATTAAAGTATTGCCCTTTCGTATGATGAATAGTTTACATATAAATTGACAACAAATTCTTCAAACACAACAAGTAATTTGAACAATCAAATGTGCGATACCGCTTAAGTAAATGAATTATTAAGTACCCCATTCTTGAATGAAATACCAAAATAACTAGATCGAATATATTAATCATGAAATGTTTAATCAATATATGCAAATATGTAAAAAAATAAATAAATAGGTATTCGGTGTTATACATGAGGAAAACAATTTGTAATGCATGTTTTACAAGCTGTCGACATAAAGTGGAAAGCGCATTTTTTCTGTGCAGACATTTAGTAAACGTCATTTTATAAACGTAAAAAGTTGTCATGTTTTATTGAGTTCTTGCAAGAGGAGCAAAAAAAACAGTTATCACCATGATCATTTCGCCCAGCATATCCCGTAACGAAATAACGCAGGTAGTATGCAGTAGCAACGCCGAATATGTAGAAACGGCCTACGCGGGAAGTTAACGGATAGTAAATCGAATTGAAAGAAAAGAATTAGCGCAAAACGACTTCTGAGACATTATTTTTCAACCTGCATTTCAAATTTGTCCCGGAAAGTGGTAACTTTTCAGGATTAAAAGTGCTACCTCCGTACATCAATTACGAAATCGGTGTTACCTCATAAAGGTGGTTCAATCACATGTCGTCTGCTTATTTCTGATTTATCTAATATGGGTTGTTTTTAGCATTGCTTAGAAAATACCTCGAATACAGAAAACATATGCATAAACTTTGATAAAACACAAAAGTCGCCTTCTTAATTAAGGCCAGGTTATCATTCACACGAATGATCTTGAAAAAAGTACATTTTCCCGGACTTTTTTTAATTGGCTTTAAAATATTATGTCTTAGCAGTGCTTTGATTCATTTGAGTGGACGATTCCATGTAATGATTGTCATCGTTCCTTGGTGAATGAATCATTAAGAAACAGTGATCATAATGTAACTTTTTAATATGATTTCTGCTTTAATTTATTCCATTCTGCTATTTAAGAATTTTATTCTACAAGACATTGCTACTAGTTAACAAGTTTACTAAACATTGTATGCCTTGTATGCGACAAGGGATTAGCCAGCCTGGTTTTTATGGCGATGTGATTTACAAACTTCGTAAGATTTTGGGTCATGGTAATTTTTCTGCTGTTTTTACTAAAATCATTAAACGTTTTATTAAAAGAGGTTATGACCCTACTATTTTAAGACATACTGCATGTTTAGTGTTCAACCCTTTTACAGTTGGACACTACGCTTTCCTCTTTTGATTACATCTGACGGACCAAGTGGGAGACTCTATGATGGATAGTTCGTAAAGCCCTTTGGGACTGAATTGTCTTAATGTTCGTCTTCTGCCTTGCTTCGTCGGGCCCTTGTAGGTGATTTTCTTGTTGCTCTGTCTTCCTTTAGGACATTGAGTACTTTTGTTATGGTCATTGGGTTTACTTTTATATGTTTCTACATGATCATTTTAGTGTTTTACTTATTTAACCTTTTGTAACCATGATTCACTTGGCGGGGATTCATTTTATTTACACTGTCTCGTTTATAGGATCATGGTGGGGCTAAGAGCGAGGTTTGGTGCACCATTAACCGGTTTAATCTCCCCAGCAGTCATTATTATACTGCTGACCGTTCCAAGGCGGCGCCCCTCTGTGTTCCTCAGATGTATGTCTATGTTGTTTCAAACTGTTTTATTGACACTTTTGCTTGTGTCCCTTGTTGTTTTCTCGTCTACGGTAAGTATCTTCCCCATTAACTCTAGTTTTTATTTCTTTGATTAACCCCCCCCCCCCCCCTTCCCCCGGTCTCATGTCCCCTTCATCTTTGTGGGCCTATTATTCTTTTCTTTGAATTCCTAGTCAGTTACAATTATTTATCATTTAATGATTAACCTGTCCGTGCTCTGTCTTTGCCCTGCCCTGTTTTTGTTTGGGGTCCGCCTGGGCTCCTTGTCACTGGTTCTTGTTGCTGGGTCATATGGGGGTTGCGTTTATTGAACGCCGCCTTTCCTTGTTGATCTTGTGTATCATAGTTGTTACTTTGGAGTAAAGGAACCATGGATAAAACATATTTGATGCAATCATCTATAGACGTCTGTATACGTCCCATGTGTTTTCTTCTCAAACAAAAAGCATTAAAAACAAAATTTATGAGAAATGTAGCATTCAGGGTTAAATCTTTATTATACCCTTGTTTTCATGAGATTACCTTTTGTTAAGATCTGTCTTGATATATTTCTTCTGAATTTTGTGATATTTATACGTCATTTTTTATGTTCGTCTAGCTCTGTGAAAGGTTCCTAAATAATTGAAGGTATCAAAGAAGCAAATATTAATATTCCTCGACAAGGTTTTATTAATTTGATTAGATAAATGAATGCTCGATAAGTAGTTACGAAAGGCAAACAAGCAAACCCTATTCAATTCATTGCCTGTTGCTATTTCGCGGTAGGAAAACGGATGACTAACTTGAATGTCATCTAACAAGACCTCTAATTATAAACATTTATTAAGAGTCTGACCATCCACCCCTTATCACTGAATGGTACGAAACTATTACATTGAAGGTTCTGTGATAACCGTCGTAAGAACACATCAGCAAATGTTTCTAAATTCATAATTTTACCATTTTCATGTTTAAATGTTGAATTCTGTTTAAGCCGGTGCTAGGGTCGTGGAAGGTAAAATTCCAGTACCGTCCATAAACAGGCTCAGTCAAACCGAATCTGCAAAAAAAAAATTTTCGTTTTTGGCGTTCTTTAGGGATTCCTTTTGTCTCTATTATATCGTTACATGAAAGATCTGATTGCGGTTCGGGTAAAAGTCGGGTTAGTTAAGTTGGTGCTAAGGAGCGTGACACATGTTACAATATCCAATATCTCTTATGAACAGATGAAATTAGGCCATGTCTGAATTTTCAAAAATATTTATTTTTGCTATCATTTCTGTTGAGGTATGTTCCAATTTCTTGAATTTTAGCTTTAGTTCTCAATACAATGTGCTATTAAAGAACTATATTCTCCGTCCGTCCGTCCATTCGTCCGACCTTCCGTCCTTCCGTCCGTCCTTCCGTCCGACATTTTTGTCCGGAGCATATCTCTAAAAGTATTTGAGTTATCAACTTGAAACTTCATAGGTGGATAGACCTCATTGAGGAGGAGTGTAGTGCACAAGAATGATAACTCTACCCTGCATAATTTTTGAGTTATTGCCCTTAGTTATTTTTCAAAATAGATTTTTGTCCAGAGCATAACTCAAAAAGCCTATGAGATATCAACATGAAACTTCATAGGTGCATAGATCTCACTCAGGAGGTGTGCAATGTACAAGAATGATAACTCTACCTTTCATAATTTTTGAGTTATTGCCCTTTGTTATTTTTCATACTTAATTTTTCACCTGAGTGGAGCATAACTCAAACGTGTTTGAGATATCAGCATGAAATGTCATAGGTGGATAGATCTTATTGAGGAGGAATGCTGTGCACAAGAATGATAACTCTTCCATATACAATTTTTGAGTTATTGCCCTTTGTTCTTTTTCATACTATTTTGTCCGGAGCTTATCTCAAAAAGTATTTGAGGTATCAACTTGAAACTTCATAGGTGGATGGATCTCATTGAGGAGGAGTGCAGTGCACAAGAATGATAACTCTACCCTGCATAATTTTTGAGTTATTGCCCTTTGTTATTTTTCAAAATTAATTTTTGTCCAGAGCATAACTCAAAAGGCCTTTGAGATATCAACATGAAACTTCATAGGTGCATAGATCTCACTCAGGAGGTGTGCAGTGCACAAGAATGATAACTCTACCTTTCATAATTTTTGAGTTATTGCCCTTTGTTATTTTTCATACTTAATTTTTCACCTGAGTGGAGCATAACTCAAACGTGTTTGAGATATCAGCATGAAATGTCATAGGTGGATAGATCTTATTGAGGAGGAATGCTGTGCGCAAGAATGATAACTCTTCCATATACAATTTTTGAGTTATTGCCCTTTGTTCTTTTTCATGCAATTTTGTCCGGAGCTTATCTCAAAAAGTATTTGAGGTATGAACTTGAAACTTCATAGGTGGATGGATCTCATTGAGGAGGAGTGCAGTGCACAAGAATGAAAACTCTACCCTGCATAATTTTTGAGTTATTGCCCTTTGTTATTTTTCAAAATTAATTTTTGTCCAGAGCATAACTCAAAAAGCCTTTGAGATATCAACATGAAACTTCATAGGTGCATAGATCTCACTCAGGAGGTATGCAGTGCACCAGAATAATAACTCTACCTTTCATAATTTTTGAGTTATTGCCCTTTGTTATTTTTCATACCTAATTTTTCACCCGAGCGGAGCATAACTCAAAAGTGTTTGAGATGTCAACATGAAATGTCATAGGTGGATAGATCATATTGTGGAGGAATGCTGTGCACAAGAATGATAACTCTTCCCTTTACAATTTTTGAGTTATTGCCCTTTGTTCTTTTTCATACTATTTTGTCCGGAGCTTATCTCAAAAAGTATTTGAGGTATCAACTTGAAACTTCATAGCGGGATGGATCTCATTGAGGAGGAGTGCAGTGCACAAGAACGATAACTCTACCCTGCATAATTGTTTAGTTATTGCCCTTTGTTATTTTTCAAAATAAATTTTTGTCCAGAGCATATCTCAAAAGGCCTTTAAGATATCATTATGAAACTTCATAGGTGCATAGATCTAACTCAGGAGGTGTGCAGTGCACAAAAATGATAACTCTACCTTTTATAACTTTTGAGTTATTGCCTTTTGTTATTTTCCATACTTAATTTTTCAATTCAATTTTTTTCTCAAAAAGTATTTGAGGTATCAACTTGAAACTTCATAGGTGGATAGATTTTACTGAGGAGGGATGCAGCACACAAGAATGATAACCTACCCTGCATTATTTTTTGTTATTTTCAGCCATCAGTATTCACATAGGTTTCAAATCTGTAATCACTATAGCCATCAGTTTTCATTACCAAAAGACCTCTTAAACTCTACTACATATACATTCTACCAATGAGCAAACACATTCGGCGGGGGATGGCCATGTTGACATGGCTCATGTTATTCTTAAAAAAGAACACCGGGTTTTAAATATTCTCTGAGTAGATTAAGCAAATAAGCAAATAAGGAATTAATATTTCATCTTAATTTTTCTTAATTTGAAGAGCCTTATATTATACACGATCTTAACACGTCATTACAAAACCTTCCTATCGAACAGCAAGTTATACTAATGGATGAAGACAAGGGCAAACGCAGATTTCTTTTACAACAAAGTGACAAAGTAAAAATAGGGGGAAAAGGAAACACCTAACAGTCGACAATTATATAAAACATGTTTCATTAAATTTATTGTTAATTGACAATAATGACAACTTTAAAAAATCTTCTTTTAAAAGAGCTTAGATATTTAGCATCCTCTAGTGGGTGTCTACTTAGTTTGTTCAAATAAAATCGTTGGGTCAAAATTGACCCCACCCCAGTGGGTCATTGATTTTTCATAGATCAAGCGCGCGGGTTTAATGACAATCGGGCAATAACGAAACTATCAGTATATAATATTTGAAAAGTACATTAGACAGTACTCTTGTTAAAACATCATGTCTGGCATCCTAAGATATATTTTTAAAAAGGCTTTGGACAATTAGCAAGGTATTGAGAGAAACCACGTATATTTCATTTATTTAGTTCTCATTGAAAAAATCTCAAAGTAATGGCAGGAACTCATGAGGAGACACACTACAATGCCTTTTGAAAGTAATTCGAAATTTGGCCGAATGGAATGCGAGATAATTAACGTTTGCTGTTTTCATTTTTGAAAGAAGATTGATTTTCTGTTAACTCACAATTATGATGAAACTTCATGATATAATAGGCACATAAGTAAAATGTTCATACTTCTTGCAAGTTCATGTTTACAAGACTTTTGATCAACGAAATGACTGAATATAAACACAAAACGAAATTACTGAGATGATTTTGTATTAACGAAAATTGTTAAATGTAAAAGAGAGGTCTTTGCATTTTTTGTCTTGTTTTTTAAAAAAAAGCTTGATTACTTTTTCCCGTCGGCTTCTATCGTCAGTCAGAGTAAAATTCAGCAAATCTTCAATGTATATATGTATGTACATTTATTTTTTATACGAATGGTAGTTTAATTTTTATTTTATGTGTCATAATGAATTTTAGGTTCCTGATTGAAGAATGTCTTAAGACCGGTTTTTTAGCTCACCTGTCACAAAGTGACAGGGTGAGCTTTTGTGATCGCTTTTCGTCCGGCGTCCGTCCGTCCGTCCGTAAACTTTTACTTTCAATGACATCTCCTCATAAACCGCTGAGCCAATTTCATCCAAACTTCACAGGAATGTTCCTTTGGTGGTCACCTTTAAAAGTTGTTCAAAGAATTTAATTCCATGCAGAACTCTGGTTGCCATGGCAACCGATAGAAAAAACTTAAAATATCTTCTTTTAAAAAACCGAAAGAGGTAGAGCTTATATATTTGGCATAAAACATCTTCTAGTGAGTGTCTATCAAGTTTGTTCAAATAAAAGCCCTGGGGTCAAAATTGGCCCCGCCCCGGGGGTCATTGATTTTCCCTATATGCATATAGTAAAAACTTAAAAAATCTTCTTTTAAAGAACTCAAAGAGCTAGAGCTAAGATATTTAGCATGAAATATCTTCTAATGGGTGTCTACCAAGTTTGTTCAAATAAAAGCCCTGGGGTCAAAATTGGCCCCGCCCCAGGGGGTCATTGATTTTCCCTATATGCATAAAGTAAAAACTTATAAAATCTTCTTTTAAAGAACCCAAAGAGCTAGAGCTTAGATATTTAGCATGAAACATGTTCTAATGAGTGTCTACCAAGTCTGTTCAAATAAAAGCCCTGGGGTCAAAATTTGCCCTGCCCCGGGGGTCATTGATTTTCCATATATGTGTAAAGCAAAAACTTTAAATTAAAAATTCTTTGAAAAAAATAACAAATAGCTAGAGTTTAGATATTAAGCATGAAACATGTTCTAATGAGTGTCTACAATGTTTTTTCAAATAAAAGCCCTTGGGTCAAAATTGGCCCTGCCCCGGGGGTCATTGATTTTATTTATGTGTATAGCAAAAACTTATAAATTCTTCTTTGAAAAAACCCAAATAGCTAGAGTTAAGATATTTAACATGAAACATCTTCCAGTTAGTGTCTTCAAAGTTTGTTCAAATAAAGTCCTTGGGTCAAAATTGGCCCTGCTCCGGGGGACATTGATTTTCCTTATATGTGTATAGCAAAAGCTTAAAAATCTTCTTTAAAAAAAAACAGAATAGCTAGAGTTTAGATATCAAGCATGAAACATCTTCTAGTGGGTGTCTCCATAGTTTGTTCAAATAAAAGCCCTGGGGTCAAAACTAGCCCCGCCCTAGGGGTTTCATTGCTTTTAACTATATGTGTATAGTTAAAACTTAAAAAATCCTTTTTTTTAAAACTCAACGAGCTAGTCCTTAGATGTTTAGCGTGAAATATCTTCTAATGGGTGTCTACCAAGTTTGTTCAAATGAAAGCCCTGGGGTTTAAACTGGCTCCGCCCTGGGGGCCTATATACAGGTGAGCGACTTCAGGGCCATCATGGCCCTCTTGTTTAATTTGTCAGCGACTGCTCCTCAGTTTTCTTGATAATTCATGACTTTTTAGTGATTGTAAAGATAAATTGTGATATATAACAGTTACTTGTAATTTAATTTAGATTGATACTGCACTTTCACCAAACTTATTTCAATTCTGTTGTGCAATAACTGTTGTTGCGCATTAATGAAATTTAAATAAAATATTAATACAGATATATTGGCCCTTAAAGAGAATTGAATGTAAAATGACATTGGCAGATAGAAATGCAATAAAATGGCAGTCTCTTAATTCATCAAAGGTTAAATGTTTTAATGTATTTTTGTGTTTAATTTTTCAATATTTTAATGCTATTTAGAAATGAAGCATCTACAAAAAGAACAAATAATGTATTGTTCTGCAATCCGTATTAATTATAAAACTTGAGTTTCATTAAAATACAAAAGTATCAGATGATCATGATATTGGTAATATTGACGAGTGTTGGCTTTTATAATTAAATGTTGATGAAAACTATAAATTAAGTATTTTTTTAATTAACGTGCATGTGTTGGGTTTCTAAGAGTAGTACACGGCACTGTCCAGTAAACTCAATAGATAGGGTATTGGACTGTTAAACGGGTTCGTTCCCGGACGTCATTCGCACTGTACCTCTGCTCTAGCATGTTCAGAAGTTATCAGTTCTTTGCGAGAGTGAAGGCAACTAGTATTGGTAAACTGTTTGACGGCCTGCCAAGAAAAGAGGCGATGGCTGAACTGTGCTCTGGTAAATTTAATGTGGCTTACTGCCGTGCTGTGATCCGGAGTGAAAACTACCAACACCACCACCTAAGCAGAGCACTCAAAACCTGACTGAATTCGCATAAAATTCTGCTATTTAATTTATAACGTTCCTTAGACGACGTCTACATTTTGTATACTTTCATTTTATCAACTTCTGATATCTGTCGGTATACATGTTTGTCATTTATATGTGATTTTTCTCTTAAACATATATATGCAACTTTTTAAAACACGATACTTTTTAGGTACCTTTTATACTCACTTGTGTGTTGTTTTCGATTAACTTCAACTTTGTTAAGATTGTGAAATAATAATTCAACGTTAAAATGTCATTTATCAAATTCTACGTTTTTACTGAGAATCAATGGTGAAACTCTGCCGAGAGATTAATATGATTAATTGCGTCATGTGCCTCATTTAACAAGTCAAAGACTTCAATGAATACGTTGATTTTTTTTTTATATCTGTACTTTTCAAAATTTTATATTTTTAAAGAGATACTGTGATCAAATTTGATATTAGAAAATATTGATAATTGCTACACATTCTCGTTGTAAATATGAAATAGACATGGTTTGACTTCATACAAAGTAGATACGCTGTGTTTAAAATTCTACACACTACAGGTGGACATAATATGAATATAAAGTGTCAACAAAAACTGGCAGGTTTTTTTTTTTAAGAAAATACCAGCTTAACTTGACATGTAATAGGGAACGCAGCTTCCCATACATAGTTTATTTATCTTTTAATTTTAATTAGACATATTCAGTAAGAATATCATAGATTTCAATACACTTCTGTGATTAAATTTTTTATAACCAAATGATGAGCTTAGTATATCTTTAATACAAACATGAACTTTTAATAAGGAATAAATTTCTCCATAAAGAAAACATTTTAACTTATTAATTTTTGTATTTTACAGCGTTTACACAGATCTATAACAAGTGCAGAACTAGTGCCTGCTCACGAGACTTGTAGAGAAATGATCGGTATAATGAAGAACAGAGATTTTATGAAACTATTCCAGAAAAACACCATAAAGGTAAAGACTTTACTAAATACAATACATTTTCCTATCTGAAACTTTCAACGCCACAAATATCATGGGATAGCTAATATGAAAAATACATAAGCAATGGGCAGATACCTGGTATTCAAGATAGCTTTAGTTAAATCATAATAATATAGAAACATAAAAAGCAGGCTATCAAACATATAACTCAGATATGAAAACTGTATAAATAATATAGAGGACGGGAAATATAAATATGGCAATTTGTTGTGGCAAACTGCTTTTACTACAAAATTTCATCTTGTCATAAACAAAAGTGTCAATATACAGCGTTTAAAAGCAATTCTGTTACAGGATATTTTGAATAATGTATACAATAATAAATGTTTATAGCATGAAAAATGTATCAAGTATTAATAATCTGTCATAATTTGATTTACTGGATAAAATAATCTTTGATTTACTGGGAAATGTTTCATAACATCTTCTTTTAGAATCTTGGTTGCATTTTCTTTTAGAATCTTGTTTATTAGGTAATGTTGCTTCTTCTTTTAGAATCTGGGCTATAAGGGGATGTTGCATCATCTTTTAGAATCTTGGTTATTGGTTGATGTTGCATCTACTTTTAGAATCTTGGTTATTAGGTGATGTTGCAGTTCACAGGTTTCTGGACACATGTTCAATTGTCTAGAAGCCGAATGTTATAGTTTAGTCTGTTTTCATTGCTTACTGATTAATTTGTATTGTTTGTTATGATTATTTATAGATAAAGTTCTCTACGTACTCTATGACAGATTCATAATGAATCCAATTTCCTGTCTACAAATGAAGTATTCAAAAAATTACTTTTGTGTCCCCACTTACAGACATAAGACAGCCTAGCAGCAAGAGAAATGATTATTATTTACGTCATATCTTTTTTCTTTACAGACTAGCAAAATGGCAGACGCAGCCAAAAGGAAACGATTGAATAGAAATTTCTTCGACATAATAGAAAAAGCTAAATGGTAGGTACTCAATCAAATTTGCATTCTTCTTCATTTGGCAGGACTTATCCCAAGGGAAGTCTTTTTACTTATATATAACGCGTATGATTTATGGAAATATTGGAGTGTGGGTAGATACTATATGCTCTTTTCCTTTGAAAGCACTCTTGTTGGAAGTACATAATCAAAAGAAAATGGACTAAGGCAGCAATTGATTAAACATTTTAAGTTCATAACGACATATTAAAATGTGTTTAAGCAATGTTTAGTTAAACATTTTATGTACAAATTTGTTTGAATGTTTCACATCATGTATGATATATATTGATACGTTGTCGTTATATAAACGTTACTGGCTGACGGAAGTGAACAGCTAGCTTGTACTGTCTTGTGTATCGTTGTTTAAACGTTTCTCATCATCATTGGTCTATAACTATAAGGTCGTTCATTATCAGAACTTAATTTGATTTATTTGTAATTTAGTGTGTAATTTCTGTTTATTCCAAGTGACTAAATATGATATATTAAGGATCAAATATGATACTTACATAAGCTGTTTATCTATCATTCCCAGTTATACAGTTATTACGTCCCTTTTGTTTTATATTTATACCGACTGATAAGGAAAACACGTTAATCTTAACATTAATGAATGTTAATGAAACATTAGAACTATGCATAATAAGGCTTGGTCACAGTCTCTACGAGTACAAATAACATAGCATAGTCTATTTTCTTAGTTATGTTACAATACAACTGATAATATGATTATATACTTGTGTATATATTGCATTGAATATCTATATTTGAATGTTTTATTTATTGCATCGTAAGATAAAAGAATATTTGATATCTAGATAGATTGGTATGCTTAATATCTATAGACGAGCTTGCTATGATACAGTGGCTAATTGAATACTATAATGCTCTTTGTGCTTTTGCTAACAGCCCAACGTCAATAGCGTAAGTATTATCAGTTTACAAGCAAGGTTGGTCCTTTAACTCAACTGGATTTCATTCTTTCTTCTTTTTCATCTCTACGCTTAATTGCTTTTATGCCCATATATTCTTACACTTTGGCATGTACATTTTAATAATTATCAAATTGAGATTATAATAATTTGACACACTGATACAGAAAGAAAGTAGGAAAAACCTTGAATTAAAACAAACTAGTTTCACTTTAAAAATGAAAAAAATATGTATTTTGATATTTGTATAAGATAAGATATGGGTCTTATGAAATCTTCGTGACATCAAACTATCACCGACATCAAATGAGAAGCTTTACTTGAGCATGTTGTACAGCTGGTATAAAATACATCAAATATAGTATTCTCGTCTATTATTTCCATTCCATGAGCACCTCAGCACATCTGTAAAGACAGAAACTGTCGGAAGATACTACACATGAAAGATTTTCTGCTTTCACATAGATCCTTCTGAGATTAAACTTTAATTTCCTTTAGAATTGAATTACTGTAATTCATTGAGTACGCCTCTCAACAAACCTTGATTTGAATCATTCTTAAATCAGACAAAGTAATTATAATATATATAAAGCAGGCAGGAAGAATAAAGTTAAACGAGCGTCAGTACAGTGACATTTTCTTCGAAACCGTGTTACTAACGTTTGTACACCTTGTTAAAGGCTTTATTACTTGTGTTAAATGTAACTCAAAAATTTATGTTGGAATCTAAGAATGTGATACTATTTTCTATGTTGGCAATCAAACAGAATGATAATATCTTTTACATCATTCTTAACTAAAACTTTAATCGTGTCCTATTTATACTAATATTTAGGCCAACCAGTGTGACAATTATTTCTAACTAAATATGCAAGACTTTCAACTTAAAATCTGTAAAATCATAGATTAAGGTTTCAAAACAAAAAGGGAATTATCTTTATCTATGATCGCTTCACCGGTAACGTTTTCAATAATTAAGAGTACAGTAAGGTAGGACAAATCTTACATTCTTAAATAGTTCTCCAAATTTGATAGTCTCCCTTTATCTAACAAACATTATATTCTTCAGACTTTATGACGAAAATATTCAACTACTTAACCGGTTTTATTTATATGATGTGTGCTTTAACATGCCATATGTAACAATATTCGTAAAGTGACATTAGATTGCAAATATTGTTCATGTTAATTATACAGTTTAACTAATACGACAGTTCAATGTAGTTTAAAGCAACAAGCGGGACAAATATTAGATATCTTCATGTATGTTTTTCAAATTAAGTAATCTCCCTTGAATATAGAATCGATATTACCGGATGATAGTTTTCCTCCATGTCTGGCATCAAACATTAAATGGATTTCAGCCCTTAACCGGCTTTACATGCGTAATGGTTTGGCCCCTTAATTCAGTATAGTGTATAATAAAAATTTAAAGGATTTCGATATCAAAAAATAACAATGAGTACCCACTACCATCATTAAAGATCCTGGTAATACTTGTTCTGTATTTGAGGAAAAGGCTTATCTCTTTCTGTGAAAACATTGACGAAACATTGATGAAATATTACAATAATAAACATTTAAAGATATATCTAAACTCTAAAAATCTGTTGTATTGTTTTCAAAAATACAGCTCATAACCATACTCAATCAATCATTATTTTTTGTAATTGTTGTTATTACTTTTGATAACCTCTTTTTTTTTTTAAAAAGAAAAGAATTTAATGTTCCTATTGAATAAAATGTCAGAACAGAAAAATTATTTAGACTTCATAAGTTACAAATGATAAAATGATTTAAACACACGCTTGATATTGATATATAATTGAAAAATAGTTCAATAACATTTATTAAAAGTAAGATATTCAGCCATATATGCCGACAATAAAGAGTCAGTTGTTTTGTTTAGCAGACGTAATATTTCAACTTTAACCCCAAACTATCAGCAGACCAACCGCAGCTTGCTACATATATACTTTTGCATGAATTGTTGATGGAAATGTATATTCCACGAGCGTAGCAAAATACAATCACTGTGGCAAACTGTTGTATGATATATCAACATGCAATAAGGAATTAATTTTCTTCCCCTTAGAAGACAAGAATATATTACTTATTTTCCAGCCTTCGTTCCGTGCCTCTTTGTGCATTATTTAAATCAAGATAAGGGACTTTAAAATCACCGACCTTCTTTAAGCTAGCTTGATAGAATATTCCGAATATGAAAGAATCCAAAGTACAAAATTTGACAGTGATATTACACCTCGGCCACGTTCTCATTTTAAAGAATCGTTGAACCTCAAAATACTCATATAAAGAAACCTGTTGTCGCCTACTGTTAGCTTAGGCTCAAAATCAAAATATGTAATTTTTTCGTCAGACAAGATTAATGAACAAGTTAATAATAAGAAACAAAATATATGCATCCCGTACATTTTATAATTTCCATTAAAAATCCAAGCATTATGTCTATTTTAAATATCAATTCAAAACACAAATCAACAAATAGTTATTCAATTTCAACAAATTCATCGTTTTGGTTACTTACCAAGCTTTCAGCTGTAACTTTTCTGGATATCAACGTTTGTCTTACCATTGGTTAGCAAAAAGATATAAATGCTATGCTACGCTCGTGGACATGGTTCGTTGATTGGTCATAAAGTTAATTCCCAGATCTCCTTTTTCTATATTCTATATTCTACTTCCATGTATTCGCCATGTGACTGCATATCATGAATATAAGCAAATAATGTAACCAATGTTATTATATTAGTGATGCTTTATTGTCAATGTTTACCTATATATGTATATGTATGTATGCGCATATATCTGTGTATTATATAATCACCTTGAATTATGTAAATTTAATGATAATCATTCTAACACATGGATTTTGTTGATTTCCATATTAATGAAATTATCGCCTGTATTTTTTTACACATTTGAATGACGGTATTTTTTTCACTTCAAAATGTTTTAATTTTTGTTTTCTTGATTATAAATTGTTAAAAGTAAAACATTTTAAGACTGAAAAACATTCCGTCTTTACGACTATATTACTTTGATATTACTCTGTCTTTGTAGTTTCAAAATGAATAGAATTGTCTATGTATTCTCAGTTGTAACGACATTGACAGAAATGCAATGGAAGAAACTATCCTTTTGGACTATAACGGTTATCTTAATATGTTTGGCGAAGGCAGATTCTTTTTTTTTTTGGGGGGGGGTGTAAATTTTTCATTTCTTCTATGAAATAAGTGTACAAGATGATTAATAGAAATGTGTTGATGTCCACCTAAATCTTTTAGATATAACGATATATTAAAAGTATAATTTACTAAAATTTTTGATTATTTTAATTAAGGAATGTTGTTTGAATCGGCGGATTATCGGCAAATATTTTCAATTTAAATTACTCTTGTCTAATTTCTTAATTTGATAATGCTTTGTTTGAACGTTATATTTTATTTCATCAGAGACACAATTCATATATCTGAGGTAAATTTGATTATGCGTCCATTGATAAAACTTTATTTCATAATAGATATAATTCATATATTGAGGTTAATTTCATTACGTTTCGTAAAATGTCATTTTATTTCATCATAGACATAATTCATATATCTGAGGTTAACTCTATAATGCTTCCTTAGAATGAAATTTCATATCATTATAGACATAATTATTCATATACATTATCCCGGAAGCTAATCAAAACCTATTTCTTTTAGATCTCATTAACCTTTAAAAACTATTTAATAGATCAAATACTGTCCTAGGATGATAATTTTATTTTATTGATACCTTGAAAAGTCCAATTGAATGAAAATCGGGTATTGTACTAGTATCCGATCAAATAAGCGAAAAATCTACATTATTATCTAGACACCTACAATATACTTTAAACGTATCTTCATTTTTATCAATGTCTTTAGTAATACTACTTTGTTATTGTTATTTTTCTATCAATTATTGATTGCTAAATCTCATGAAACGAGTAATCACGTATTTAAGTATTTGTATCTGTTTATTTAATATTTCGATGCAAGTAAAGACATTTGTACATGTTTTGTATACGTATCGTTGCTGTAAAAAAAACATCATTTTCAGAAGACGTGTCTCAACAAATATCTCTCTGTAGAGAAATACAATGTGCTAATGAGTGATTCATTTAAAGTCTTACATAGTTTAGGGAAAATAAAATTTTTAGTTATAAAAATATAAATCAAATTACCTGCAGTCTAACATGCATGTCGCATATTTTGGACCGGTGTGTTGTCTTAATGAAGTAAAGGTATTAGAATTTTATGCTAAACGCTATTTAATGCTTTCGTGTATCTAACATAATTAAATCTATCTCACCCTTTTACTATTGTCATTTATGTTTGTTTCCAAGTTATAGCCTAGAATAAAAAATATACGAAAATATAGGGCTTGAAATTTTGTTCCTTTTGTAATGAATAAATAAAAAAAAATAACAACAACCAACGCTTGAAAGTAGACATGAAAAATGAAGTGTAAGTGAAACTGAAAGGCTTGACAAGTCAATTATCTGTTGTTAATACTATAAGGAGATATATAGAAATGAAATTAACAAGTTAATTATTTTGTTTGTTTACAGGATGAAAGAAATGCAAGATAATAACTTGTTTGGTGATGATTCACAACCAAGTACACCGGTGCCAAAGATAACTGAAATTTCTCTAAAGGATATAACCCAAGTAGTTGATATGGACGAGTTGAGAAAACAGAATCTAGAGTTTAAGGGTAATTGCGGTGATTTGTTATTACCAGTAAGGGAAACAAATGTTGACGATTGTTCAACAAATGCAGGTTTCGATTGGACACCTCCACAAAAAGATGAGCATGATTTGTCCACGGAAATTCTTTCAAGTTGCTCATTTTCCAGCTCATTTTCAACAGGAAACTCTAGTGTTCAGAAAAATCCAGATAATTTTGATCCGCTCAGATATAAATCTGAAACACCACCCCTCATTGAGTCAAGTTTACAAACGATTTCAGAAACAAATCTGGTGAAGAGAGAAGAGCATGTGTATGACGTCCCGTCTGAACTAGACCCCTGCCTTCCACTTCAAAAGAAGACTCCAAACGGGGACATGTTTTCTGATGAGTATAAACCAAAGAGGAGAGAACTTTCATTTTCACCCGACGCTTGTCCTCAAAAGGGCGGTGTTGTTTTGAACAATGAGAAAGGTGTATCTTCATTTAGACGATTATCAATACCTGATACTAAGACGAAAGAATCAAGAACTTTCCATCCTCGAAAGCGACAAACTGTTCATGGAAACAGAAGGGACAAAACACAATCAAACTTGGACATTGAACATTTTAGCAAAGAGGAATTACTGCTTATGTGGAAATCGTCCGAGCTTGAGCTCAGTAATAAATTAGAAGCTGCTGTGAAAGACAAACAAAGACTGGAAACAAAGTTAAACGCCCTTAAACTGCACATGAGTACACCAGTTTGACAACACACCGGGAACAAGACTTACCTTTCGCTTCTGTTTAGTCAGTTTGCCCTGTTTCTTCGAGCAGGAGTCAGAGCACATTTTAGGTAGATTGAATCTGCCTATAGAAACTTGCCACGTGAGGATGGGGAAGGAGACGCATGTTGGAAATCGTAATGTATATTGGCTGAGGTTTCTAAACGATTCACCGGAAACTTGATTGATTAAAATGACTGTCGAATTCTGTAAAAGGTTGAAGTGTAATCGAATGTTAAATGGACATTGTCATTTGTAAACATAGGCAAATGAGAAGATAGATAAATAAATTAAATCTTAATCCATATTTTTTTCGTCATATTTTAACAAAATAAAAACAAACATCTGCTATTTAAAGTAATAGACCAACAGACTTTTGAAAAATGTTATTGAAATGTGATTGTATATCTAGTGTGACCATATAATTCTAAATTAGAGATGCCAAGTGAAATAGGAACGTAAAAGTTAATTGGAAAACATCAAAAGATACTTAAGTATTGAAAGATTCTTACAGATATTCTTGTTTACTAAACAAACATTTACAGACATTTAGGAACAAGGATTTAGAACAGATTGATAACACTGTAACGAAAAAAATGTTGAAAAATATTGAAAATGGTGTTGGTCATTTAGTGTTGGATTTTAGGGAGTAGCAAATATTTCAGAAAGGAAAATTGAATGTTGTCAAATACCTTTTAAAAGCGAGTATTAACTGTGTGTTATTATATAAAAGATAATTATCCATCCATTTGAACCATTGTAGGTGAAGGTTATGTACAATCATGTTGTTATCCTCCATTATCATTATTTTACCCATCCTGATTTCATTATCATCATCAGTACATTGATCGTTCAACTACATTATCAACCTGTACATTGTCACTGCATTATTATTTTGATAATTCGTATTGTTAAATATCATCACTTGGTAACATTGAATCTGTTGTTGAAAATAAGTTATTAAAATGCCTTTTTTGCGATTTGTTCATATAGAAATACAAGAACTGAGTTTTATTTTAATGTTTTCTTCAGAAATTTTATAGCTTAGGATCAAGTCTTCTTGGAAATGTAGTTTTGTATCATATTTCATGATGATAATGGACATGCCTTGAAAGGTACATGTTTGGATCATTAAAAGACATTATTAGAGAATGAACCATATTTGATTTAAGAATGTAAAATCCTTTGACAGTAACTGCAAGCTTCATTTTCACAACATGGAAAGCACCTTTTTGTCTATATTCTCTACTATAGAGGCAAAGTATAATACATGTCACACTGCTAAACTTTTGGTCTTTGTTTTGATTTGTCTTTGTCCTCAACTTCTGGTCTTTTTCTTGACATGTCTTATCAAGTGCCGGTCTTTGTCCCACATGCCCTATCAACTTCTTGTCTTGACTTAACGTATCAACTTCTCTCCTGGATTTTCCTTGACATATCCTATTTTCCTTGACATGTCCTACTATATTCTAGTTTTTGTTTGACATGCCCTATCAACTATGGGTTTTTGTTTGACATGCAATATCAACTTTTGCAATACTAATATATTTAAAAGTAAATTGTCAATTCAAACGTGTGTTGCCTGTCTGAGAATAATGATTCTATCACGTCCAAGGTTGTTAGTCATTCGCTGGAAGAACGAATGGTAGATTAGTTAAAAAACAGAATGCTCTAATTGCTTTGATATTATAAGCGATACACTTCATTTTATATTTTTGATAAAAGAAAAAGAATGAAAAGTACTTCATTTTCTTGACTTGTCCAATTGCAATTTATTTTGGAAACAATAATAATTATTCACATATACTTCCAACACCCATCACTCGAAAGGGCAGTAAAAGAATAGACATAGTATCTAATTATTTATGTTAAAGATTTTTATATAAAGAAAATGTTTAAGATATTACATTATAATAAATGTGTTACTCTTCATGCATCTCTTTCCAGCTGATTTTGAACAAAAATCATGTAGGGGAACTCTTACGCGAGCCTCCGTGTTTTCAAACAAATAAAATAAATCAGAGCAAAACTTAGAGGACAAAATATTTACATAAATTTTCAGCACAAGATATCTTCAATCTACACGGCTAGATACGTTGAAACCAATATCCATGTAACCGAAAAGTTTCCATTTGATTGGACAATAAGTTTAGGTCACGAATACATCTATATGCTTCAATTGGTGTATGTTTGATTTTGGTTACCGAAATGATCCATATTTTCTTACAAATAAACATTTTTTGATATGACTCTATTAGTTTCATTTCAGCAATTGTCATCATTATCTTGATAGTCTTTATTTTTTATGTAACTGCTGCGACATGATACAAGTATTTTTATCTTTACTTATAACTTTCATTGTAGGCAGATAGGTTTTGCATTAGTGCTTTTATCTTTATTAAAATATACAGTAACAATACATCATATTAACATCAATTCTATTTCTGCAATTAATGTTTGTTATTTTTCAAGATTTTTTTTCCTAATTTTTCTATGAAATACTGCTGTGTTTTAACATACTTCATCATACATTGTTTATTACAGATGAATTTATTACTAACTTTACCCAAGACAATAAGTATTTTATGAGATGAAAAGACATTATAGATATGTGTGTATCATTTAAAATTGTGAAAACGTATGATTCTTTTTGTTGAATACCATTGCCAAAATAAAAATATTGAAACACATTTTCGTTTTGCTTTTCCTTCTAGACAGTCGACTGTTAAGTATCCTAGTCTCTGTTGTTTTATAAAGGTCTTTATGAATGTACTGTATGAAGCCGAAAACATATTTGTCTATATGTGCTATGTTTTATTTACTTAACATACGAAACTGAAAAATGCATCCAAAATACTAAATACAATTACTGAATCAGTCATAATATATTATTACCTTTATAACTTGTAAACAAACATAAGGCAACATACGAGAAACATGTGTGCTAAAGTTCAATCAAATATTTAAAGTTCATGTGTCCTTAACACGTACACAATAATGGTTGGTTGGAAAGGCTAGATAAAAACCTATAAAGTTAACTAAATGTGGACAAAATATCAATATTTTAATAATAATGTACATGAAATTTGTAGTAAAAAGGGACATAAGATTTTGTTTAATGAATAGTTTAAATAAAACAAGATATAAACCTATAAAATTAACTTAATGTGGACAAAATATTAATATTTCAATAAAAATATTCATGTAATTTGTTGTAAGAAAGGAAATAAGATTTTCTTGATAAATAGTTTAAATAAGACAAGAGATTAACCTATAAAATGAACTAAATGTGGACAAAATATTAATATTTCAATACTAATGGACATGAAATTTGTAGTAAAAAGGGAAATAAGATTTTTCTTGATGAATAGTCTAAATAAGACAAGATATAAACGTATAAAATTAACTTAATGTAGACAAAATAGTAATATTTCAATAATAATGCACATGATATGTGTAGTAAGAAAGGAAATAAGATTTGCTTGATTATAAGTAATCTAGCCTTAGTGATCTAGTCTAAGTGAGACCAGATTTAGACCTATAAAATTAACTAAATGTAGACAAAATGGTAATATTTCAATGATAATATACGTAAATGCTTAACTAATACTCTAAATACTGTATATAGTTGTTACTTGCATTCAATTCAATGAATGGGGACACAGTAGTTATAATGCAACACTTCAACCATTTCCGGTGATTATTTAATCATTTTATAATTTCAAGAAGTCATAAGATGTATCAAACAAATAAGAAGAGGGTATAATTGTTCGCGTCGAGTGAGTTAAAAATGTCTTCCCCTCGAGAAAATAAGCAAGATTTATATAAATTCATTCCGCGTCAACATGGGGGTAAATTAAACAATTTTTACAATAAATTACAAAATTCCATAATGATATATATTTACTTAAAATGAGTATATTGTTTGTTACTTAATATTTGTTTTTTTTTTGTATTAAAAAAGCTTACAACACTAACAGACACAATATGATAAATGTAAGACAGATGGCAAGATATTACTATGAGAAGAAAGTGTAAAAAAATGATGACTTTACTTTACAACATCATGGTAGATAACACTAAGTTTATTTCAATTAGTTTTATACAAAACATTAATATTCAAAAAAAAACTAACGTGTGAATTTTGCAGTTTTCGTTTTGTTTTGAACGTATAAGCGCCAGTATATCTGGCCTAGAGCGTCAGTAGACTATTTCTGTTATTGTTGGTCATGCGTTTTTTTTTCGCATTTTTTCGCATGTAATTGAAGCTTTTGTCAATTCACAAAAACATAATATTGATGTTTCAATATAAATGTACGGTATATATATTAAAACGTGATAAATGTTCCTTGTGCAGTGTTGAAAATAGATATATTACATGTCCAAAAACAAGCTCATTTTTTTTTTACTTTTTTATTCTGTAAAAGTGAATCCTTTTTATATACCTATTACAAATCTCAATCAATATACAGTAATGTTATGCCCGTAATACATAAATGAAAGTTTATAGCTTGATCATTTGTTAATAAAAATATAAAATAAAAATCCAGATATCCAATTTTCATCTTCTTTTATACCTACAGTTATATAAAGTGCGATATTTGTACTTTGTTTTTCATAGAAAAAATTATATTTAGTCATAACTATATTATACGATATAATATAGAAATATTTGTAATCAGTGCTATAAGGTCACCATTTATATATCATCAATCGTAATGATTTAAAGGCCCATTATGCCTCAGAAATGCTATTCTTATTCCTAAAAATCTTTTCATTTTTGGAGTACTTTCATAGTTTTCAAAAAGTTACTCATTGGCCAATTAAATGAACCATCTTTTTATCTGTAGCTTTTTGGCAATTGGTACAGTAATAGTGATTAAGTATTTTGTATGGAGGTCAAAATACTACTTTGTTTAGATTTTGCTACATTTATGACAAATTATTTCACATGTATCTCTATTTTCTTTAGGTAATAAGAATTTTACATGCTCTAAAACCATTATTAAAATATCATTTAATACATATTTGCACTTTCTAAAGAAGTAAACAATTTTCGTTTCTGTGGCATAATGTGCCTTTAACAAACATATGTTTTTACGAAGAAGCTTGCTTTCAATGTTAAAACAATAATTTCCACTTTTGATGTCTGGAAACACACATTTTTAAGTGAAAAAGTATTAAAATGTTTTTATTTTTTTAAGTTTTGAAGTTATTTCATTTTAAGAACCTAACTCTGAAAAAAACACAATGTGGAAATATCTTTCTACATAATCGATTTTAAAAGCTTTTAAAAATTGATTGTTATGAATCATTATAAGTTAATATATAATTTCAATTAGAAAAAAATGATTTATAAGTTAAACGTTTAGTGTAGAAGAAACTACATTTATTTCACGCGTCATATATCATCTTTACAAAATATATGTAAACATTTATCTGTAAGAAGTAACCATGTTTATTGATACATCTTTATTTTTTTTCATTTCTATACAATATATCCGAAAAATCGTCTTTTTATTAAGTGATGTATGCATTTAATCCTAGCAGAATTTGTCTCTATTCTAAGCAACTACGATAGAAATTTAAAGTATCAAAGTGTGTTTTCGAAAAAAAAAAACCCACGTACATGGTGGACTGAAATGACACTGATTTTGAATTTTCACCGATATGATAATGTTCAACCTACTTTGATTTCATTATGTAATTTCTAATTCTATAATCAACTCGAACAATCTCTAGAACCACGATAACAAATAGTTGAAAAATGCTGACATCTAATATTATCAGCAGGATGATCTGTCAATAGTGATAAATCAAGATAATAAGCGATTATAGATTGTTCACTTAAGATCAGCGTTCTATATTGTAACTCATTATATGATAAAGGTTAACATAATTACAAAGTACAGTTTTAAATCGGTTGTCCACACTCACTTGGTCAGTACAGTTACCGTACTCAAGATCTTGAAAAAAATGTGCGCATCATTTTGTTGCAAATGACTTGTAAAGTATATCAAGATTGTACTATATTAAATACTTATTGTACTTATAAACAGTGGAAATGGTAAAATGCTGAAAATCTCGTTCTCCTGTGTGATTTCACCGAACGAACAGTTTAATGTATTTCTGAAAATGTTCCGTTTCTTGCAGTAGTATCCTATAAGTCCAGTCTCTTTATAAGACACTGTGACAATCTTAGTATTAATATTATTTATATCAAGATAAACATGCAAAGATCAACCAACGACCATAACGCTCCTTAATTATGCCGACATATAATTATAAAATTCAGGTTAATTCAAATCTAAATACAAATTTAATTTAAAATTTACATTAGCTTTGTTTGAAACAAACCCATAGTATGTATTTTGATCAATATTGTTCTTCTACAAATTTTAAAGGGTATAAAAACTTTACAATGTTTCAATCTGATAATACTTTTGTAAAAAGTTGTCAAAAGGAATGAAAATAACCGTACTCAAAGAGAAATATTATGAGGGAAAAAACCAACACACAAACCCCTATATTAGGTGATTCAAATCATTCAAGATATAGAGAATGATACTGTACAAAATGTCATTTTTAAATCATCAAATGAATCGACACGGAAATGTTTTAGAGTAAGTACGGTAATGATGCTGAATCAGTGTATGTGTGACTTGTTGTACTCTGAACCTTTCTATTTGCGTCGTTTGAACCCTCTGATTGTGTATATAAAGAGATGAACTGGTTGCAAACTTCATCGAAAGAGAAGAAGACAACCTGCAATAGCTCCGACATGGAGCTTACACTACTAATTGTTATTGGCCTTGCGGCTACAACAATTGCAGGTAAATGATTTCTCTGTTGTTGTTTGTTCATTTATTTATTTATTTATTTATTCATTTATCGATAGCAGTGATAACGTTTTTTTTGTTGTTTTTCTTTAAATGTTGTTTCCAAAAGGAAAAAAACTTTACACAAATTAGTCATCACTGGTTAGTTCCTACGTAATCGAAATAAAAATGTATGAACTAAATGTTTGATGTTATTCAGGTACTTGTATGCTTTGCACTCTTTTTAATAAATATACTAGTTTTCATTTTTATTCACTTCAATAAGTGAGTTATACTAGAGCATTTGTTATGTTTATGCATCTATTATACATGTATTTTAGAATAATTCATATATTTGGTATCTTTTATATTTATTTTTTTCTGTTATATTATAATATCATTTATGTTTTCGTTATATTTTACTATCAGATATATTTTACTATTTGTAATATTTAATTTGGGTGAATCATGTCAAGATGAATGTACTAAAATAAGTAAAAGTTTGAACAAGTAGTTTTGAATGTCAAAAATTAAATTGACAAATTAATGCTTTAAATGTAAATTTTAAAGAGTCTGTATGTTGTAATTAAGACTGTTACCACACTTTAGTGAATTTTATATATGTATATATTATGTTTCTAAAACAATTTTCAAACATCGAAGAATATGTAAAATATGTACTGCAAATATTTGTCTACATTATATGTAATCATTAAAATATATGCATTATTTCTTATTGAAAATTAACTGAGACTATATAGAAAATAAATTTCTAATAACATTCCTTTATAAAACTTGAAATAATGCTTTTGGGAACTTACCATGTTGATAAATCTTCATTTGAGCATTGTGTTTATGATATGAAATCATAAGGACATTTAGTTACAGGATCTTAAAATATTTAAGATTTACAAGGGTTTCAACAAGAACAGGGTCATGTTTAATTGTGTCACATGAGTTAGTACAATTCTTTTTAGCCTCCTTTCTTCACTTCTACTTAACTTATTGAAGATCGATCATATTTGTGTAATAGAAAAATAATAAAATTTCCTAATCAAATTAAAAACTATCTTTACAGGTCCTATACAAGAAAAGGTAAACATAGGTCAATGTGCGAAACAATGTACAGGTACGTTATTTACTTCTGACTTCTTTTTATCATTTGTATTCTCTTATTATTGTTGTTGTTGTTGTTGTTGTTCTTTAACTTCATTTTAGAGGATAAAAGCATATGACCCGACACTTACTTGTTAATTCTAATTCTGAAAAGAAATTCCCGTATGATATCTTTTAAGACTGTTTATATTGACTTGCATGTATTTGGTAACTTAAAATTTCAAAGATAAATTTTACACATAACATTTAATGAATTTCTTGTTTCAGTGTCAAACAAATTTGATTATGAAATTGGAAAGACATATGAATACAGATATGACACCGAAATAAGAACAGCGATACAAGGTGCTTCGGAAGATCAAGCCGGTGTTGACATGTCAGCAAAGGTGTACATCGATTTCCTCTCTAAGTGCGAAATGGTCATCCGGGTATGTTAGCATTTATTGTGACTGATACATTATTACCAAATATAGTTTTTACCTATTGTGGTCATAAAAAGCATAACAAAGCATGTCAAATTATATTTATTCTATAATCATGGTTTTACATGACAAACAATCTAATATTTAAAACTAAATCGGATAATGCATTTATATGTTAAAATACCATTCAAATTACTTTTAGATGAGTGACGTCAAAATGTCAGAGCATGACCCAGAGACGTCAACAATGAAACCAATGACCACAGAGCTCATTTCTGAACTTGAAAGAAATCCATTGATAGTCTCCTTCCAAGATGGTAAAATCGAGGAGTTGTGTCTGTCAAAACCAGAATCTGACAAGATCTTAAACATCAAGAGAGGTATTCTGTCCCTTATCCAGAACAATATGGATGACATCAACAAAGACCAAACAGTCACCGAAGTAAGTCTCAAATCAATTCCTTATTTCTTCTATACAGAAAGGCTTCTTTATTTTTTTTTTTGTTGTCTTTTTGGTTATGTTTTTTTATTTTAAAGAAAAAGATGTAGATAAATTGTCACTTGAAATAGTGGAATAGTACATAAAAATTTTAACATTCAACACAAACATTAATTAATTGTTTCCAAACACTTTTTCATTGTAGAGTGATGTTTCTGGTAATTGTGTTACTGAATACACATCTAAAGATAATGGCTGGTACAACAAAATAATCAAGAAATCCAAAAATCTTCTTGGATGTACAGGTCGCCAAAACAGTAACTCAGCCATCCAGGGCATTCCTTATTCTTCTAAGTCAGTAAGTAACGTTGTAAAAATATATTTATGAAATTATCTTTTGGTTTTGGAATAAAGGAATTTATCTACATACTAAAACATATTATGTCATTTTCAAAACTAAAGTTATAATGTCTATTACATATGAATCCTTTTGTCATTTCAATAACAGGATGTGCAGACTCTTCCCCTTATCAAGAGTACACATGAATGTCAGCAGGAAATAGTATCAGCAACTGGGCGTCTTCAAGTCGCAAAGTGTACGGAACAACACAAATTTGTACCTTTCTCCAGATTAGACAGTGGTGCCACAACACATAACACTCAAACCTTGACTTTTGTTAAAGAATACAAATCCCAGTCAAATCCAGGTAAAATAGATTTGGGTATTTAAAGATAAATTTCTCTTTATTTCTAGCCTCAGGCATTACAGTTATTGAAAGACCTAAACGAAAGAAAGGAGCAAATAATGAAGCTGTGTCATTTCTTCTTAAAGTATTAAAAGATCTAACTGTTGTTTCATCTCTTTGTTTTTCATCAGAGCAAGTTTCTGTAAGAGTACCAGTTCAGTTCCAACACTCAAATGGAAATGGTGCAGAACACACAATTAAGGACGTTGAACAGAAACTGATGGAGATTTGTGCGAACACAAAGGATGGAGTGACCCCAGAAACACCAAAATTATTCACATCATTGGTTTATACCATGAAGACTATGCAATCTAACGATCTTCTGTCAATTTATAAAAAAATTAACAGCAAAGAAATCTGTTCAGTTAACAACGACAGAGTAAGGTAAGAGAACGCGTTGTTTCTTAATTAATTCTTAATACCATAAAATAACACAAATCAAATACAAAATAATCTATTTCATTGAATTTGTGTTCATTGTGGAAGTATATTTTAAAACCACACAAACACAGTTTCTCTTTATCATGACCAATATTAAACATGCCTGTACATTCTGTGTTAACAGGACATTCTTTAGGGATAATTAACGTGTATCTTTCTACCGTGGTTTTATCATAATTTAAAGTAATCAAATAACAGATTAAATACTCAAAATTGAAATGGTTTCCTTGAATTTTTTTTTCAGAAAATTTTTCCTTGATGCCATTCCAATGTCTGGCTCAAGAGAGACCCTCAAACTGATGGTACAACTTCTTGTGAGTGAACAAGTAACTGGTCTTGATGCAGATATGTGGATGACCACTCTTGCTTTTGTCCAGAACCCATCTATCGATATGCTTGCAGATGTTAAGGTAAAAGTACAAGAATATTTTGAATTCTCCATTCCTCAGGATCTTATTGTGATATCTCATGTATAATTTTTAATACATTTATTTTACTTATGTAAGATATTAACGGGTTTTTTTATTTGTCAGCCACTCCTCACCATGAAGACTAACCAAGAAAAGGCAATGCTTTCAGTCAGCTCTTTGGTCCACACCGTTTGTAAGACTAACCCAAGC
>NW_026861446.1:0-54293 GCF_026571515.1 Ruditapes philippinarum | reverse complement strand
TTTTAATAAATTTTGTAAGTCATTTTCAGATTCTGCAAAAATTACAGTATAATCTGCGTACAAAAGAACAAATATTTTCAAGTACATTTGCAAGTTTTCCACATTCCAATTTCTATTCACAACTTCTGGCAACAAGTAAAATAGTGAAAATTATTACATGATTACTAACACTCTAATATCAACAGACATACATGTATTTATATGACACAAGGGCCAGAGAATCTTCACTATGTTCTTATTGACAGAAAACATCCTCTGGATTTACTTTGTTCCCTCAAAGCAAACCTTTTCTTTTGAATTTTTCTAAAAAAGGTTTCTTTGAAACAAAAGTTATTTCTATAAATAGTGTCAAATTGTATTAGAATCTATAACGCAACTTTGAATAATCACTGAGTCATACTGGTTTTAATGTAACAGTTAAGATAGCTCTAATTTATCGTCTGCTTTGTTAAACATAAGATAATTTATCGTCTGCAATTGAAAATCTACAATTGTATATAAATGAGTACAATTTGAAAATAACATGCTAAATCTGATAAAACATATCCATTAGTTACATACCTTTCAGAAATATACCGAAAAACGATATCTGTTTCTGATATACTTATATTATATTAGTCTTATTTATGATTTATGAACATATACGTTTGTACTTGAATTAAATTATAAGAAGACACTACAAGTAGCCGATATTCAACGAACACCCGAATTGAAAAATTGAAAATTTTGCGGGCTAGGTTTAATTGAGCCTGTCAATGGACGTTATTGGTAAATGCATGCCACCGTCCACGCCCCCTAGCATCGACTTGAGCAGTATATAGAAATGGTGTAATTTTGAATTAAAAAACATCGGCAGATGTGTCCCTACGGTGGTTATCTATGTAACCTGTAATACAATATATATACATGCATTTAGTTTTCTTGTATGATTTTTTATAATGTTTTGCAAAACTTGACCACTATATTGAACGCTCATTGAACGACCTTACGTTACGGTAATTAAATGAAAAAAATGTATTTATCAAAATAATGAATGTAAAAAAATGCTTAAAATATGTTTTATTCATCGCTCATTGAACGACCTTATGTTACGGTAATAAAATGAAAAAAAAGTATTTATCAAAATAATGAATGAAAAAAATGCTAAAAATATGTTTTATTCATCGCTCATTGAACGACCTTACGTTACGGTCATAAAATGAAAAAAAATGTATTTATCAAAATAATGAATGAAAAAAATGCTAAAAAAATAAAAAAACGATTCATTAACTCATGTTTCTTATAATTAAAAAATATAAATAGATCAGTTAATTATAACAGCTACAAATTATTCGAACTTGCCAATTACTAAAAATTAAGGAAACTAACGAAAAACCTCCAAAAATCTCCCGAAAATTAATGAGTCTTGTTATTAAAATGTTTCCTCTATAAATCCATTATGTCGTAAAAAAATCATTATGAGTTGTTGGCGTCCGCGCCGAAGCGCGGCGCTCTTATGGAATGAGATCAGATTTTGTGAAAGGGCGACAGCAACTTCTCGAGCCTTTTAGTCGGTCATAATAAAAGCCGAAAATTCCGATCGGTATGAGGGTGCTTGATTATTAAATAAGAATGAAATGTCGCGATATGTTACAATGAATTTTCGCAATGCAAACATTTACAAATGAAATAACCTTTTCCGTCAATAAATCGCGCTCTTCGGGGTTTTTTATTTATCATTTTGTAGTACACAGTCGGTTATCATGTCATGGTATGTTATTGTTGTACATGTATCCTAGAATGATCAGTTGATGACCTAAATATTCCAAAAACCTATTTATAGATATATCTTTTTATCACTCCTATCGGTAAATGCCGGTCTCTCCCGGTCTATTTTGACCAGGATTTACTAGTGACCGGCGAATAGTACCACACGTTTATTGTCCGGTCTCTCCCGATTTTGGAGTAGATGTTTGATATCGTTACAATTGGAAAAAAACAACAATAGCATGTTTCATTTTATCTATATGAGATAAAAACAATAAATATGTACACGGATTTATATGTAATATAAATCCGTGATATGTACAATAATTGAGAAAAAAGTACATTTTTTATGGTATTAAAATGACATTATCAACTTTGAAACATTTTTTTTAATTATTCAATTTGTTATCCGTGTTTAGTAAAGATGCCGAGGAATTATTCAAAGTTACAAATTAGATTTTATGAATTATTCAATTGATCGATAATTTAAAAAATGATAAAGAAAAATACAATGTACATGTACATGGTTTAAGAATAAACAATATTATATATTGAAAGATAAACCATAATTTACTGACTTTTTCCAGTTAAGCTTTTACTTATAATCGTCGGTCAATATGACAATTGAATTCTTAAAATTTATTTTACAATTTTAATAAAAAAGAGTAGTAAAAACTCAGTATTAATATAGCACATAAAACACAAAAAAGAATAAAAGAAAACAATATTCATAAAATATGTATTTTTTTTTTAAATTAAAATTAATAGATATTACAATTATTGTATAATAAACAATTATGCTCAACATGATCAACATGGTAATATAACCAGTGTCATATTTTTACTAAGTGTCATATTTTTACTAACTTAAAGTGTGAACAGATACCTTAAGGGGGTCTTCGCTAATAGCGATAACATGTACATAATAAGGGACAAATGTGTGGTACGTGTTGATCATGCGTTACACATATGGATTATAAATGATTGCATACATGTATATCCGTTGCTATTAATAACCACGATCATAAAGAAATAACAAGTAATATTCTAATCTCTAGCATGCCAATCAAAGTTCATAATGAACAATGTCTTTCGTCCGCTCATTCATAAGTGGTATACATTTCTGGTAGTTTATAAGAATATCTTGTCATCATATGTGTACTAGTTCATCTTCACTTGCTGCATTTCTTGCTTGGACGCCCTTTGATGCTTTGCATCAATGCTTTTCTTGTCTTCATCTGGCGTGAACTCATTTTAACTGATAAAGAGAAAATATGTATACACGCGAGTGTTTACATATGAAACTAACATACAGTTCAAAACAAACTACACAAACAATTGAGCGTGGCTTAAAGTAGTGTTGGATAAAATTCTTTAAACATTGCTTAAGAATAATGTGTGTTAGATTATCTTTAATTTATAAAACCATTCCGTCTTTAAATTTACATATTACATATAGATAAACGGAATCAAATATCTATGTTGAACTTAATATTTACATTGGTTATAGGCATAGTTGTATTGATATTGTTTAAGATTGGATATATTTGTTACAAATATCTGAGATTTTGTCGTCTGCTACGAAAACTGTCCGTCACTACCGTTCCGGGTCACTGGTTGATTGGAAATCTGCGCGAAGATCAAGTAAGTCTATTAACATGCATTCCTTGTAAACAGAGCGAATGTTGTTGAATCAATATACGGCGCGTGGACAGGTCAATAAGTAGCACATATCTCCATCTTAATGTACGGTGTTTACAAATAAAATATTATGCGCGTAGACCGGTCAGTAAATTACACACCCTCCCCATGCACTTAAAGCGTTAAAGATGCTATGTAAATGCTTGGTGTTTACAGATTAAATATGATTTAAATAACTCAGCTGATATTACCTTTTGTGTATTTTTTATCAAACAGCTATATCTGTTAGTGTTTTTCGGGGTTTATTTTGTTTTGTTTTTGGTGTTTTTATTTTTGTATTTTTTTTTTTAAATAAATGCATCTTACATCAGTCTTATATAATCAGTGCAGATTACAATCTAATCTATTTAACACTTTGACTACCAATTTTGAAAAAGAAGTTTGACTTTTCGTTCCCTATTATTTATTTCTTATATAAATAAACGTACTAACGTAATAATTTTATTTATTGTTTTTTCGGGGTTTATTTTATTTTGTTTTTGGTGTTTTTGTTGATTTTACTTATTTTATGTTTTTAAATAAATGCATCTTATGTCAGTCTCATTCCGTTCCTTGTTATTTATTTCTTTGTATAAATTATATTAAATAAACGTACTAACTTAGCAGGTTTTTAAATCATAATAATTTTATCGTCCATGTATAAAATATGCTTGAGAACATAAGATTTACATACAAATATAAGCATATTTAAAATCCGTTGATTTTGTCATTGCTATGTAAGGTTCTTTAAATTATAGTGTTGAAAATTAACATAATACTTTATGGACCTTTTCAACTGTTTTAGTCTAGATTTCCATATTGTAAAACATGCACTTTCATCAAACTCACTGGCCAAGAGCACAAAAAATCTTGTATTTCAATGGCAATCACTTTATGTTAAAATTTTGAAAGATTTACTATTGTCATTGACTGTTTATGTTGTTATATTGTAATTAAATACATTTACCCATACTATAAATCATATCATTTTTGTTTCAGATTAAGGACTCTAAATCATATATTGATTTAGTCTTGAAAGAAACAAACGAAAGAAACCGGAAGATTATTTTACTCTGGTTTGGACCTTTTCCGTCCATTTCCATTACTCATCCGGATACGTTTAAACAGCTTTCAAAGCAGGTGCCACTAAAGGCTCGCGGGTCCATGGACGGTTACAGGTTCTTTGAGCCTTGGCTAGGTAGGCCTATTCCACAAGTTACATATATATGATCTTTTGGATGAAATCAAATATTTCTGTCTACAAAAAAGTAAAAATAGGTTGTCACAAAACAGTGAAATAAATATATGTATAAAGCCTCAATCTAAAGAATCTTTTCGTGCGAAAAATTAAATGTGACATCTTTATTTGTTACGGTAAGTAAGATAATAAAACATACTATGTGCTGAAAATTTGGGGATCTCTATGGCTGACTTCTGTTTCTGGGATTTTCGCTGTTCCCATTTGGAGATAGTTTCCATGCTTACTATATAGCTAAAGGAAGGTCGGTGGCTCTATTAAGGCAAATGCGTATAATTATATTAAATAATGCACGAAGGCATGCCTTAACCCTTTCCCTCATGAGCATATTGTGAAAAATGGCCGTTTTCACTGTAAAGCCTCCTGATACTAGTTCAAACTGCTATGAAACTATGAAAAATGCTTCAATACTAATCAAACTTGGCACAAATGTTGACTGGACCATTTTCTTTGTAACGAAATGCTCAGTTTTAAATTTCCTGTTACCATGGCAATGAGGGGAAATTTAAAAATTGCCAAAAATCACTATTTTGCCTCGATTTTTCCCATCAAAATTTATTTCAAAGTGCTGCAACTTCTCAAGGGATTGAGATAGAGTCAAAGGCTTTTCAGCGTTGGTTACACGTTACCTTATGATCGACCTGGTGTCATTTTAGCCTCTCACAAGTCCAAAAGTTTCTTGGCGATGAGGGGGGCTCCGCCTCCCTTTCAAACCCCCCAAACAGAAGGGGGGCACATACCCCTTCTGGCAACCCCCAGATGTGTCTTTTGGATGGGGGCGGCGCCGAAGAAGTGCTCACTTTTTTTAGCAACATCTTTCGAACAAAAACATGTGTTTGGGGCCCAAATAGGACATTTTTTCACTATTTCAGGTCTAAAAAAGGGGGGTCAAAAGTGCGTTGTTATGCGTATATATGAGGTAAAGGGTTAACAAAAAATAATGAAAAACTTTCGAATCACCAAAAATCTAGTTTTTCCATGTTAACATGTGGTCCTTCACATAATTTTGGTGAAACATTGTTCTTTTGTAACATTTAAATTTTTTTGAGTTAACCCTTTCCCTCATGAGCATATTGTGAAAAATGGCCGTTTTCACTGAAAAGCCTCCTGATACAAGTTCAAACTGCTATGAAACTATGAAAAATGCTTCAATACTAGTCAAACTTGGCACAAATGTTGACTGAACCAATGCCTTTGTAACGACAAACTCAGTCTTAAACAGTCTTTTTGCCTCGATTTTTTCCATCAAAATTTATTTCAAAGTGCTGCAACTTCTCAAGGGATTGAGATAGAGTCAAAGGCTTTTCAGTGTTGGTTACACGTTACCTTATAATCGACCTGGGGTCATTTTTAGCCTCTCACAAGTCCAAAAGTTTCTTGGCGATGAGGGGGGCTCCGCCTCCCTTTCAAATCCCCCAAACAGAAGGGGGGCACATCCCCCTTCTGGCAACCCCCGGATGTATCTTTTGGATGGGGGCGGCGCCGAAGAAGTGCTCACTTTTTTTAGCAACATCTTTCGAACGAAAACATGTGTTTGGGGCCCAAATAGGACATTTTTTCACTATTTCAGGTCTAAAAAAGGGGGGTCAAAAGTGCGTTGTTACGCGTATATATGAGATAAAGGGTTAACAAAAAAATAATGAAAAACTTTGGAATCACCCAAAATCTAGTTTTTCCATGTTAACATGTGGTCTTTCACATAATTTTGGTGAAAAATTGTTCTTTTGTAACATTTAAATTTTTTTGAGTTAACCCTTTCCCTCATGAGCATATTGTGAAAAATGGCCGTTTTCACTGAAAAGCCTCCTGATACAAGTTCAAACTGCTATGAAACTATGAAAAATGCTTCAATACTAATCAAACTTGGCACAAATGTTGACTGAACCAATGCCTTTGTAACGACATACTCAGTCTTAAACAGTCTTTTTGCCTCGATTTTTTCCATCAAAATTTATTTCAAAGTGCTGCAACTTCTCAAGGGATTGAGATAGAGTCAAAGACTTTTCAGTGTTGGTTACACGTTACCTTATAATCGGCCTGGGGTCATTTTTAGCCTCTCACAAGTCCAAAAGTTTCTTCGCGATGAGGGGGACTCCGCCCCCTTCAAACCCCTCAGACAGAAGGGGGGCACATCCCCCTTCTGACATCCCCCGGATGTATCTTTTGGATGGGGGGCGGCGCCGAAGAAGTGCTCACTTTTTAGCAACATTTCTCAAAAGAAAACATGTATTTGGGGCCCAAATAGGACATTTTTTCACTATTTCAGGCCTAAAAAGGGGGGGTCAAAAGTGCGTTGTTACGCGTTTATATGATGTAAAGGGTTAAATTAAGGTCTTCCTCTACCAGTTAATCTGTATTGAGACTAATTGGTTCGGCTTATAAAATTATAAGTATAGTAGTAATAATGATAATAACAAATCTGGAATAAGACTATACATGCATAAGTTATTTAGTTAACCAATCCGATTTCATTCTATTACAATGCTTACAGTAATAACATGTTTGTTCTATTTAGGAGAGGGTTTACTAATTAGTGGAGGGAAGAAATGGGAACGCAACCGGAAGCTTCTGACGCCAGCGTTTCATTTCAACATTCTGAACGGCTACGTTAACGTAATGAACAACGTTGCAGATATCCTAATGGTAAATTAAATCGTGCATGTTTGCATACGGTAAATCAGTGTGGCGTCATTATAAAAGTAAATGTGCGTTTGTAGTGTGTGTCATTTAAACATTTTAGGGGGTAGTTACTTTTGACAATGATACAATAATTTGAAGACACATTATAAAATGCAATTTTTACAATTTCAAGCGTAAAATTGACCATTAAAAGTGTAAGTATTACATATCTAAGTGTGGAACAGAAAAAAAGATAACTGCTTCTCCATACATCATTGACTGGAATTAATTATTGGAAAATTAATCCTGAGCAGGTCTCATTCCAGTATTTATTACCTCTTTATTTACAAATGTATATTATTTTATAACTTAATATATCATAAGGAGAACATTGGCCTTGCGTGTATATGAGTTGCCGATCTCTCAGCGCAAACGTTGTGGGTTTTTTCAGAAAACGTTTACAGATGCTGCGAAGAATGGTGAACCGGTTGACGTTTTTCCGAACGTGTGCCGGGCCTCTCTTGATACCATGCTACGTTGTTCTTTATCGTACGACGAGGACCTGCAGAGTACCAGGTATGTTGTTTATCTGAAAAATACTTTAAACAAAAATATCAAAGTAACATGTATATTATGCCAAACAACACACAAAATATAATACCAAGTCATATATAATCTCAAAGCTTTAAAACATTATATTATAGCTTTAGTGAACTTATTTTGCAAAATAATAGTCAGTGGCTTAACTTCCTTTATGCCTTCACTTTTTCCACACAAAATGTGACAAAAATGTCTTTATGTAACTTAGAAATTCCCTTAACATTAATTGGACTATACTTACACCAAAACGCACCGCTTACAATTCAGAGCAAAAACACTTGGATACACAAGCGTCCAAACCCCTAAAGGAGCCGACCTACACGTAGACTAAGCTATGTCCTTTTTAGTACTGCTTTTACGGCAGTCTGTTTTTCTAATCTTTAGGTAATGAACGCACTTAACTTAGATCCAGTTTATGATATCTAATGTGTATAGTTTCATTTGTTTTTCAAATAAATAAATATTTTTGCTGTGACTGGTTTTGCAATACTAGCAATACAGTGTTTTGAAATGTTAAAGATAAATATGAATTAGTAACAATAGGCAAATTTTAGAAAAAATTACTTATTTCAAGAGCAATAGAAATTGAAATTTTTGAGAATCAAATATGTAAAATATATAAGAGTAGTAGATGGCGATATAGGTTGCTTTCTAATGCATGTGATATTATTTTATTTCCCTCTTATTTCCAGTGTTTCCGAATACTTAAACATTGTCAAAAGACTATCTCAAATAAACTGGGAACGGTCACTGTAAGTAAAAGCTACTATCACATTTGTTCTATATTACAATTGATGAAGATTAATAAAGATTTACATTGAAAATAATTAACCAGTTTCAAAAAAAATCTAAAGAAGTAACAAAGAAAAAGAAGGAAAGAAATGCATACATATTCAAATGTAACATGATTTAACTGGTATGGATGCCGTCAGATTGTTGCCAGATTATTGTCAGATTGTTGTCATAAATAATGAAATTGAATTTTGTTTGTAGAAATCTGTCATTGCTGTCGGATACGATGTTTAACCTTTCCTCGCTTGGAAGAGAATTTTACAAACTTTGCGACAAGGCTCATAAGTTTACAGGAGACATCATTGAGTCGAGAAGAAAAGAATTGGTAAACATTGTTAAACATTTTTTGAAATATATTTGGCAGAGAGAGAACTAAAACTAAGCGAGACAGTGGAGATGTAGTGTATCAAACTTTATGCTTTGATTTAAACTGGTGCTTCCATGTAGTCATGAAAGCACGTCATCGAGTTGGCTTTGACAGTCATTTAACAGTCATTGATCTTTTCCTTTAGGATCAATGACTTTTAATATTTTAAATGGATATTGACCGAATACCGCTTGAGCAGATGCTGGGGTGGGGTCAGGTGCTTGTGATGTTAGAGATGTTGCAACTCTCATTTCCTCTCCTCATCAAAACCAATCAAACCGAGACTACATGTTCACCTTGTACTGCGGATACACTCATATTGCTCGTTGTACGAGCTGCCTGAAAGAAAAAAAAAACGTTCGCAAGATTGTCTCAAAAAATATCCATTTGAGTTGCCTTGAAAACTATACCTTTTAGATTGCCTCAGAGAATATGCAAGAAAACAATAACCTTGAGTTATCAGGAAAATACTCAACTTGCATTGATACAACTCTCATGAGTTTTCTACTAAAGATACAAATGAGATGCCTTGAAAACCAAACTGTCGTCTGTAAACTCTTCAGATGGCCGAGTTGATTGGAATAGCCTACGCTCGATTTTTGTTTTATTTAAAATTTAATTGCAGACATTAATCAAACACGTATTATGGAAAGCTGCGTATCTATGAACAAGACTCATTCAGGAGTGTTTTATATTTAAGATGAAATGTTTGTTCTATATTTTTATTCCTCAAACTTGTGTACATGTATTGCTACATGTCTTTCTATACATGATTTAACAATATTATCCACAGATTTTGAGAAATGTCTTGAATATATATTATTTCCTGCTATATGATATATTATTAAAATAGTTACCTAGCAACAATGTATTCAGTGAATATTATTCCAATTTAAGGATAAGCAGCAGAATGACGTGACTGGGAAGCGCCGTCTGGATTTCTTAGACATATTATTAACTGCACGAGATGAACATGGGCTCGGCTTGTCTGCACAAGAAATACAGGATGAAGTCGATACGTTTACATTTGAGGGTATTAAAATACACGCATACATGTATATATACATAAATGTATTAAAACGTGAATAATCTTCATTGTACAGTGTTGAAATATAAAAGATATTTAAGAAATAACAACAAATTCAATAATTGTAATTATTTCGGTAGCGCTTCAAATGATTGCTGTGCTTATCATCAGCCAAATATTCTAATTGTATCTTTTTATGATAAGAATGTCAAGGTCATATATATAAACGTTAAATGTTTAATCGCTTATGAATTTAATATTGGGGTAAATTTGCGTTTTATGACCGTGTGTCTGTCTGTCTGTCCGTCTGTCCGTCACAAAACTTGTCCGGACTACTCCTCATAATCTACTGGTGCAATTTCATCTAAACTTAACAGGAATGATCAGTACCAAGTCTAGTTGTGCATATTGTCAGCATTTTCCGGTTTAATGATTTTTGTCAGAGTAATGGCCCTTTAATAATTTTTATTTTTAAAGTTTGTCCGGACTACTTCTCTTATACCACTAATACAATTTCAATGAAACTTTATAGGATTGATCTGTAGCTCAAGTCCTTGCGCATATTGCATGGGTGTTCCGGTTGAATGATTTTTGGCCGAGTTATGGCCCTTTGATTAAAAGTTGTTTTTTCTGTGTGTTGCCAGATACACAAAAGCTTGTCCGGACTTGTCACAAAGTGACAGGGTGAGCTTTTGTGATCGCTTTTCGTCCGGCGTCCGTCCGTCGTCCGTCCGTCCGTAAATTTTGCTTTAAATAACATCTCCTCATAAACCACTGAGCCAATTTCATCCAAACTTCACAGGAATGTTCCTTTGGTGGTCACCTTTAAAAATTGTTCAAAGAATTTAATTCCATGCAGAACTCTGGTTGCCATGGCAACTGAAAGAAAAATCTTTAAATATCTTCTTTTAAACAACCCTAAGAGCCAGAGCTTAGATATTTGGCATGAAACATCTTCTAGTGAGTGTCTACCAAGTTTGTTCAAATAAAAGCCCTGGGGTCAAAATTGGCCCCGCCCCAGGGGGTCATTGATTTTCCCTATATGCATATAGTAAAATCTTTAAAAATCTTCTTTTAAAGAACCCAAAGAGCTAGAGCTAAGATATTTGGCATTGAACATCTTCTAGTGAGTGTCTACCAAGTCTATCAAAAAAAAGCCCTGGGGTCAAAATTGGCCCCGCCCCAGGGGGTCATTTATTTTCCCTATATGCATATAGTAAAAACTTAAACAATCTTCTATTAAAGAACCCAAAGAGCTAGAGCTAGGATATTTAGCATGAAACATGTTCAAATGGGTGTCTACCAAATTTGTTCAAATAAAAGCCCTTGGGTCAAAATTGGCCCCGCCCCGGGGGTCATTGATTATCCTGTTATGTGTATCGCAAAAACTTAAAAATCTTCTTTGAAATAACCCATATAGCTAGAGTTAGATATTAAGCATGAAACATCCTACAATCAGTGTCTACAAAGTTTGTTCAAATAAAAGCCACAGGGTCAAAATTGGCCCTGCCCCGGGGGTCATTGATTTTCCTTTTTTGTGTATAGCAAAAACTTAAAAATCTTCTTTGAAAAAAAAAACAAATATCTAGAGTTTAGATGTTAAGCATTAAACATCTTTTAGTAAATATCTACAAAGTTTGTTCAAATAAAAGCCCGGGGTCAAAACTGGCCCTGCGACAGGGGTGTCATTGTTTTTAACTGTATGTGTATAGTAAAATCTTAAAAAATCTTCTTTTAAAAAATCCAATGAGCTAGAACTTAGATGTTTAGCATGAAACATCTTCTTATGGGTGTCTACCAAGTCTGTTCAAATAAACAAATAAAAACCCTTGGGTAAAAATTGGCCCGGGGGTGGGGGGCTATATAGGGCCATCATGGCTTTTGTCATAAAAAGCATATATATTCATATTCATTATGGATATATAGATATATGGTAGTGTACACGATAGAGCTACATGTATAAGTATAATTATATGTACAACTTATGACATGTAATTGTATATACACAAATTTACCCGGGACATCTCGTAATAATTATGTTTGTAGTACATACAAAACTTTCCGCTTCCATGTCATAACTTAACAATAACAGAAAATATAAATTACATGTATATAAAAGTATAAATGTAGCAAAACATTTGACTCCTGGGCTCTATGGGAAAAATGGTATTATATGAATATGTTCAAGCCGGAAATGCTGCCGCCATTTTTCTTTATGGTTTGGATATCCTATTTGTTTTATGCATGCGCTCTAAGAGGTGCAAAACGCTATTTAAAAAATATTATTCTATTCGTTAACAATTTAGGTCATGATACAACATCATCAGCCATTAGCTGGACAATCTTTGCTCTTGCTAAACATCCAGTCCTACAAGAGAAGGTTTTCAGTGAAGTCAGAAATATCATTGGAGGGAATGACAGCTTATCACCGTACGTTTTCCGACACCTTCTTCATTTTTAGTTCGACTATTATGTTTATTTAAAAAAGAGAGCTGTTCTCCTTACTCGGGCGTCGGCGCCTGTGTCACACTTTTGGTTGAGTTTTTTCGTACCGACCCACTTATTATTTTTACATCTTTAATTTGCGGTGAGTTACGAGGGCTGTTCGAAAGAATTCCTTATTGTGCTCGATGTCGTGATCCACGTGGGACACGATAAAAACCATTACATACCAGTATAGGGTATTTCAATACCTATACAACAGTGTATAAATGTACATGTTAGACTAAATTTAAGACATACAATTTGCCATTTAAATACACGCAGTCATTAACCACTGAATAGAAGCGTCGACAAAAAAGATGAATCACGGGCTTGCTCAAACTGAGTTGCTCTTTGAAGCAGTTGATGACTGAACTCTCTACTGCTTATTGGCCTTTTTGTGTGCCTTATGACACAGGCGATGGAAAAAGAAATTTGAGTCTGGTGTAGAGTGCATCAAAAATGCACCAAAATCAGGTAGGACAAAATCTGCAACTCGTACCGAAATAGTTTCCAAAATAAAGGATATCATTGAAGGAGATGCCAAATTTATAGTTACGAAAGGAAGGCATATCACTATCAACGGTTCACTTTATTATAAAAAGGCATTTGAAAATAAGAAAGATTTGTGCTAGATGGGTGCCATATCTTTTGACCGATGAGCAAGAGAGGCAACGGGTTAAGGTGGCCAAAAAGCTGCTTCAAATGTTTCCAAATAGCTTGCCGATGCCTTCTAAGGTGATGAAACTTTGGTCCATTATTTTAAGCCCGTCAGAAAAGTTAGCAACAAAATCTGGGCCACTTAACACAGCAAACGCCTAATAATTGCCAAACGGTCTTTGAGTGCAAAGAAGGTGGTCTTGTACGCAATTTTCTTCTCTGGTGAAGGAGTTGCAATAAAAGTGCCGGTGAAAAAGGGCAAAAGTATCACTGGGAAGTACTACAAAAGACGTAGTGCTTAAGAAACTTAAAAGTATTATAAGAAACGACGCCCTGTCACTGCTTTTAAGCATATTCGTCTTCTACATGACAATGCCCCCGCTCATATCTCCGCAATAGTTTCGGCGTGTTTGAAAAAAGAAAAGGTAACTGTTTTGCCTCATCCCCCGTATTCTACAGACCTTGCCCCATGTGATTTCTTTTTGTTTCCGAAATTGAAATCCTTCCTTGCTGGGCGGAAATACAAGTCCCGACAGGCACTTTGATCTGCCATTCATCAGTACCTTATTTCTGTGTCCAAATCAGCGTACCGTGACGCCTTCAAGAAGTGGATACATCGGCTGAAACTTTGCATTTCTAGCCACGGGGACATTCGAGGGCATGAAAGCTAACTTGAAATTTGAAGTCTCTAGATAGAAATAAGCAATACATTTCGAGCTTCCCCCGTAGAATTTGGGGGATCAAAAATTAATTGTTATATTTCAAAAACAACTTAAAAAATTCAATACTACCAACTTTTTATTAAGGGAAGTTTTAGTACTATAGCCGGGGCCATTTTTCGAGCAACAGACAAACCGATTGTTTTAGATGGTATAGAGATTCCTGTAGGTGTCAGTATTTGGGTACAGATATACTGTATTCATCATAATAAAGATGTTTGGCCGAATCATGAGGTTAGTATTAGATAACACATTTCTAAACAATCTGTAGTTCTTGTTGCTTTCGTCGCTTAGGCTGGTGCAGGTGTGGGGGAAGCGGGGTCGTGAAAGATGTTCCACTTTACGATTTTCTTCATAACAGATTGAATCGAATTGAGTCTGGAATTTTTTTTTCATTACTTCCGAGGGGTCACCTATTTTCCAGATTCCTTTTTTCATTCATTTTCAATTGTTTAAATTGTGCGTCTAAGCCCAAGGTTTAAATGCTATCAAATATGACTAGATAATTAAAAAATAAAATTTTATGTTTCGTATTCTAGACATATGCATTTACTATTGATAAGAAATACGTACTTGAAAACACGAATGTCCAGACACGGATGAATAACTTTAAACACGTGATTATGTTATGATAATAGTATTTCTTTTCTCTCTCTTTTATGTTTAAGGTATTTGATCCAGAAAGATTCAGTGCAAACCAAAGAGATGAAACAGATATTTATGGATTCATTCCATTTTCAGCTGGTTCTAGGTAATGAATATACATACACTTATATAAAATATTTTTATTTTGAACAACTAATTGCTTGCATTTTCCAAATAATAATAATAATAATAATAGCCATGTTATCCACATTAATTGATAAAAAAATAGTAGCAGGTAAAAGCCATGTACTTGGCCAAAACCAATCACTCTGACATTGCTAGTGACGACTCAGAACACAACAGCCGACATACCTGTGTCCAATGGTCATGGTATGCACTGTTTGCTTTTCCGTCAGTATATTCTTTTGAAAATTCCGTATCAATTATGAATACATAAGTAGTTTTGTCTGGATTTTGTCTGGGTAGAAAAATGCATAAGTGCATCTCATCGTTAATGATTAATTAAGTGATTTGACCTAACTAAAGGAGATGTCTATGGGGTTTTTTGTTGGGTTTTACATCGCACCAACACAGTATAGGTCACGTGGCAACTTTCCAGCTTTACTGGTGGAGAAAGATTGCAAGTGCGCCTTTGACCCTTTTTTTCATGCACAAACGGGCACCTGAGTAGAACCACCGACGTTCTGTAAGCTAGCTAGATAACTTTTCCATATGATATAATCCGAATGACTCTACCGCGACTCGGACCTTCAGCGGTGAAAGGCAAGCGGTTTGAAATTATGATTGTGACAAAAAGTGAGTTGTGGACAAAGCAGGCAACAGAAACACACATATATTTGATATATTTTCAGTCATTATGTAAATGACTCTTACCTTATTAGGCAACAACTATAGTACATGCATATTTTTATGTTTTGTGGCAGAACTTTATTCTATATCTATGATAAAGATCTTGTTCTATTTTTTCTGAAATTATTTTACAAAAACAAAACAACAATTTGTTCATCTTTCAGAAATTGTATCGGACAGGTTTTTGCAATGAATGAAATCAAAATAACAATTGCCAAACTAGTGAAGAGGTACATGTTTTTATTTTCGATCTTTTTTATAAAAAAATAAGTTCATAATCATAAAACTATTTCTGTTTAATCAATAAATTATCTGAAGACGATTTCAAAACCGGAAACCAAATAATATCACTCGAACACTCTAAGCGCGGCTAGAATTTTATATATTCTTTCATTATTTTAATATGAATATGGTGATGATTATTAGATGGTTTATACAGAATTGATTTCAGTTTGATTGTGTATGTAGCTATGAGCTTATAGACACACTCTCGAACCAACCAGTACTTAGTAATGAGTGTATATAGTTTCTTGCTCAAGGAAACAAAAAGATATTTAATATTTTACACATATGATATGTTTTATGTAAATTGTTTAAGGTTCGAGTTCCAGGTTGACCCGGAGAATGAGCCGGTTCTGCTACCAGATATTATCATGAGGTCTCAAAATGGAGTGCACGTGAAACTGATAGAACGGAAGCATTAAATTTTTGAAAAATTGAACCGTTTTCTTAATTTCAAATACCGATTTTAAAACTTAAAAACGAAATATTGATTTGTTAAACATTAATTCAACTCATGTCTCATTTTTTCTATTAATCATTATCTTACTTCATCTTTTGTTTTTAAGAAATTGATCTATATATAGTATGCGATGAAAACGCTATAGAATCAGAATAACATTCCTAATTAAGCTCAGAGATGGAGTTTTGTATCTCATGTGATGAAAACGCTATAGAATCAGAATAACATTTCACATTAAGCTCAGAGATATAAAAGTTTTGAATCGTATGTGATGAAAACGCTATAGAATCAGAATAACATTTCATTTTAAGCTTAAATATGGAGTTTTGTAACTTATGTGATGAAAACGCTGTAGAATCAGAATAAAATTTTACAGATATTGATGAAGAACATTTAAATATTTTAGTCAATTACCATCGCCAGGTTTGCGCAAGTTTAAAAAAGTGAGAAAAATGTTTGTTTGATTTTGTAAACAACAAAATAGAATTATGTTTATAGAATTATGTTCGAGTACTAAGATCTATTAATAAAAGTATTAAAACATTGTGTTATTTATTTACTATAAACCTAGCTTTGCCCTCAGGTTTTTTGTTGTTTTTTTGTTTGTTTGTTTTTTCTTTTGTTTGTTTTGTTGTTTTTTAAGTATATGCAATTGTAGTGCTAATTGTTAATAAACTGAAGCGCATTGTTTTTTCGTTGACCTACCAATCTATAAATAAGAGACCCTTTCACTGAACAGACTATTGCCCTATGGGTCACAACAATGGATGACAAAAAACTGTTCTGTCTATAACCTTTTCTCTCAAGACCTTCTCAGCGTCGAGTAATTATCACACGCGTGGTAATATTACGCGGCGGTTAGGGGTAGTGCCTACGATCTTAAATTTACTCCAAAATAGTTAAATTATATACCATTGTCACTGGTATTTATCCGGCATCTTCTATCTGTTTAAACCATAACCTGATAGAATAACCCATCTTTAAATCTCGAACAATCCATTCAATTTTTAACCCTTTACCTCATGAGCATACTGTGAACAATGGCCGTTTTCTTTGAAAAGCCTCCTATTACAAGTTCAAACTGCTATTAAACTATGAAAAAAGATTCAATACTGATAAAACTTGGCACAAATGTTGACTGGACCATAGCCTCTGTAAACGGCATGCTTAATCTTAAATTTCAAGTTACCATGACAACGGGGGACGTCTTAAAATTGCCAAAAATCACTATTTTGCATTGTTTTTTTCCCATCAAAACAGATACCAAAATGCTGCAACTTCTCAATTGATTGAGATGTAGCAAAAGCCTCTTCAGCGTTGGTTACACGTTACGTTACGATCGACCTCAGGCCATTTTTAGTCTGTCACATGTCCAAAATCACGCTGGATGAACAAGTTTGTCACGTGATGCACAAATGCAAACGCCGAATTATTATTTTGGCACACACGGACTCGATTTCAGGTAATCATTTGCAGATACATTTATCTTTTTTCCACTGCGAGCACAAAAATAAGACATAGACTATAGAATTATGCTTTTATTTTATGTGAGTATTAATTACTAGACTTTAGCAGTCATTACTAGACTTTAGCAGTTTTTTAGAACACTTCGACTTTTTCAAATCATTTTTTTCACTGGAAATACATGCGGAGGTAAAATAATAGAGGATATATCTTTTTAAATGCCATTTCTGTCCCTAACTCATTTATAATTACATTAGCAAAATTATATTTGACATAAACCCATGTTATTCCCCGTATTGTCTAATTTGCAAACGTCGTTTGAACAATGACTTATTGTACTCTGTCTCGTGATCCGCGAGGGACACGATAAAAACCAGTTCATACCTGTATAGGGTAATTCAATACCTACACAACAGTGTATACATGTACATGTTAGACTAAATGTAAGACATACAATTTGCCATTTAAATACACGCAGTCATTGACCACTGTAGTAAAAATGGTTGGTAGAAGCGTCGACAAATAAAGATGAAATACGGGCTTGCATCAAAGCTCGCTCAAAACTGGGTTGCTCTTTGAAGCAGTTGATGACTGAACTCTCTACTTCTTATGGGCCTTCTTGTGTGTCTTATGACACAGTTAGGCGATGGAAAAAGAATTTTGAGTCTGGTGTAGAGTGCATCAAAAATGTAACAAAATCAGGTAGGCCAAAATTTGCATCTCGTTCCAAAATAAAGGATATCATTGACGGAGATGCCAGATTTACAGTTCGTGATATTGCACGAAAGGTAGGCATATCATTATCAACGGTTCATTTTATTTTGAAGAAGCTTTTGAATGTCAGACAGATTTCTGCTAGATAGGTGCCACATCTGTTGACCGATGAGCAAAAGAGGCAACGGGTTAAGATTGGCAAAAAGCTGCTTCAAATGTTTCCAAAATATTACAAAAAGCAGTTTGCCAATGTCGCCACAGGTGATGAAACTTGGGTCCATTATTTTGAGCCCGTCAGAAAAGTAAGCAAAGAAATCTGGGCCACTCAACACAACAAACACCCAATAATTGCTACACGGTCTTTGAGTGCAAAGAAGGTTTTGCATGCAATTTTCTTCTCCGGTGAAGGAGTCGCAATGAAGGTGGCGGTGAAAAAGGGCAAAAGTAACACTGGGAAGTATTACAAAGACGTTGTACTTAGGAAACTGAAAAAGTATTATAAGAAACGACGCCCTGTCAATGGTTTTAACCATATCCGTCTTCTACATGACAATGTCCCCGCTCATACCTCCGCAATAGTTTCGGCGTTTTTGAAAAAATTAACTGTTTTGCCTCAGCCCCGTATTCTACAGACCTTGCCACATGTGATTTCTTTTTGAAATCCTCCCTTGCTGGGCGGAAATACCCCAACAGGCACTTGGATCTGCCATTCATCAGTACCTAATCACTGTGCCCAAATCAGCGTACCGTGAGCCTTCAAGAAGTGGATACATTGGCTGAAACTATGCATTTTTAGCCATGGGGAGTACTTCGCGGGTATGAAATGAACACTTTTGAGCAAACTTGAAATTTGAAATCTCCAGATAGAAATAATCAATACATATAACCGGTGGTTATTTAAGTCAAGTTGCAAATATTTGAGTTTTCCCTAATAAAATAATGTTGTGTTTTCTGTTTTAGACCATGACCTTTATTTGCGAGACTTGCGGATTTTACATGATCAAACGACGTTTGCAAAATCGACAATAAGCGGAAAAACATGGGTTTATATCGAATATAACCTTGCTAATGGAATTATAAATAAGTTAGGGACGAGAATTACTTGTAAAAAGACTTATCTTCTATTATTTTCCCTCTACATGGGTGTCCAGTGAAAAAAAAAATAGAAAAGATAAAACCTATTGACGTTTGCCTTGCAAAAAGAAATTTTGTGTCGAAGTGTTCTAAAAAAACACTTAAGTCTCGCAATTACTACCTACATAAAATAAAAGCTCAATTAACGCCGGGTCCTAAGGTCAGATATCTTTAAATAATAACCTGAAATCGACCGTGTTTGCTGAAATGTTAACGGCGTTTTCATGTGTGGTCACGTGACAAACTTGTTCATCCAGGGTGAAAATAGGGTAATTTTTCACTGTTTGAGGCCTCGAAAAAAGGGGGAGGGGGTCGAAAAGCCGTCAAAACACGTCTATATGAGGTAAAGGGTTTACAAAAAATGGTGAAAAACCTTGGAATTACCCAAAATCTAGTTTTTCCATGTTATCACGTGGCCTTTCATCTAATTTTGGTAAAAAATTGTTGTTTTGTAGCATTTTGAATTTTTTTGATTAAGTAAGTAAACACAAAAATTAATATGCCAAAAGACTGCGCGTTTCGTGTTATACTGCTACCAATGGCTTATCAGTAATAACTACCTGTTTAAAGAGAGTGAGTAAAGCTTACATTTTAAGACTTGGATCAACTAAAAGCTCTAGATTTTTCAGAGACACTTTCAGTGTTTCCCACTTACTGGTAAGAAACCCAGGTAATTCTCGCATGTATCAGTTCTTTACACTAGGCATGTAAAAGAATCAATAAGAGCTAGGGACTGGTTCCCGGACTCCCTTGTATCTCATAGCTGTCTCTAAGAGTCTGTTGAGGTAAGGACCCTACTGGAAATAAGTGCTTGCACTTTCGGTAGTTATCCTTGACCGCCAGGTCTAAAGAAAATCAATCAATCAATCAATCAATCATATTTGCCTAATTTCTTTGACCTTGACCTTTGTTCCCTGAACTGCAAGCAAAATTAATCGGACATAAACAAGAACGTGTTTGTTAAACACAAATGCCCCCGGCTCCGATTCTTGTCAGTAGCAATATTTTCAAAAAATGTTTACCATTCACTCAGTTATGGGACAGAAACATTTACAAAAAATTGTAAACCAAGTTATATAGCTTGACCGAGTCGTGGCATTTTTTAATTGTGAAATATATAAGTTGCCAAGTCATTGCTATGACTTGTGAAGTGATAAATATTCAACTTTATCAAATATATATCAATGTAAGAAATCTAAAACTTGGCACCTTGACCTTGACCCACTGACACCTATAGAATATCATGCAAGTTATCTTCCTACCAAATATGAAATACACCTGTCAATATAAATAAAGGCTGTATGGGCAAAAATGTTAAAATCTATTTTGAGCATTGATGACCTTGACCAAACTGACCCCTAACTCCATCAGAAGGAAGAATACCATGCAAGTTATCTTCCAACCAAATATGAAGTAAATCTGTCAATAAATAAAGGTTGTATGGACAAAAGTGTAAAAATATATTTTTAGCACTTGTGACCTTGACCAAACTGACCCCTAACTACATCCAAAGTAAGAATAACATGCAAGTTATCTTCCTACCAAATATGAAATATATCTGTCAATAAATAAAGGCTGTATGGGCAAAAGTGTAAAAATCTATTTTTAGCACTAGTGACCTTGACACATTGATCTCTAACTCAATCAAAAGGAAGAATACCATGCAAGTAATCTTCCTATCAAATATGAAATACACCTGCCAATAAATAAAGCCTGTTTGGGCAAAAGTGTAAAAATCTATTTTTAGCACAAGTGACCTTGACCCATTGATCCCTACCCCTATCAAAAGGATGAATACCATGCACGTTATCGTCCTACAAAATATGAAATATATCTAAGCAATTATCATTGTATAATAAACAAGCAATTATCATAGTATTGCAAGCAATCCATAAGTCCCCTACCGGTTAGAACCCCAGCAACATTCTGATGGGCCATTGGCCATTCAATTTTACCAGTGAATGAATGACATGAATGAACTTAAATCTTCTGAGTTCTAAGTTTGTTATATCACAGTAATGTATTAAGTTTCCCTGCCTAGTATTAGGAAATTATGTTTAACCAACTTGTCATATTATTACGATAATCCTTTTGAGGAATGAAGAAGTTGGAGTAAAAAATACCAATTTCTCGAATAAAATCTAAGTTCAAGGGGGACATAATTCTGGAAATAGTCTTGCTAGAGTATTAAATCTACTCAAAAATGTTGAGTGATAATAAGAAACAAATATATGAAGTTTGAAGTAGATACATTAGGAAATAAAGAAGTTATTTAAAAAAAGACAACATTTTTTTCATAAAAATTCTAAGTTCAAGGGAGGTAATACTAATAATTTTTTGTGCTAGAGTTGTAAACCTTGTCACATATTTAAATTTAAATCAGAAATCTTGAAATTCAGGCTATTTGTTGCCATAGCAACCAGAATTTTCAACATAGGAAGAAAAGAAAAAGATGTGCATAATCTCCAGACTGCCCTCTACCCATATTTTAAGTTTCATAAAAATATTTTCAGTACTTTTTGAGTTATCACTGGATCCAGTTTATGTGTTAAAGTTGCCATATTTTCAGACTATTTGTTGGTATAGCAACCAGAATTATCAACATAGGAACAAAAGAAAAAGACGTGCATAATCTCCATATTGCCATCTATCCATATATCAAGTTTCATAAAAATATTTTAAGTACTTTTTGCGTTATCGTGGGATCCAGTTTTATGGATGGACTAACAGCACACAGACAGACGGACAGAGGGTAAACCTAAAGTCCCCTCTGGTTAAACCGGTAGGGGACTAATAAAGGCTAATAAAGGCTGTATGAGCAAAAGTGTAAAAATCTATATTTAGCACTGGTGACCTTGACCCAACTGACCACTAACTCCATCAAATTTTATGTCCCTATCAATTATAAATGACATCTGTCTATAGAATATGGTTAATAAGTTTTTTTTAATACACCTGTATAAATGTAAAAATCCATTTTTAACATCGGTGACCTTGACCCAAATTATCCCATACTATACCCAAAGAAGGAGGACCCCCACTTGGCATGTTTGTATTAAACATGAAAGACATCAAACAAAAAATAAAGGCTGTATGAGCAAAAATGTTTAAATTTATTTTCTAAACCAGTGACCTTGACCCTAGAGACCACTTACCCCACAAAAAATTAGAGGACCTTTAAAAGTATCCATCTACCGAATATGCAAGATATCATAAAATAAATTAAGCAATTAAGAGAAATTTACAATAAATCCAACTTGCCTGAATTAGGTTAACCAGACAAGGCCCTATTTTCAAAGTGAAAAAAGGGAAATAACTGGGAAACATGGATGTATTGATAAGTAAGTGTGGAATTTAAGAAGCCATTAATATAGATAGAACTTAAGATATATCCAACTTGCCATTTTAGGTTAACCATTATTCATTTTCTAAGTGCTGAAAAGGGCAATAACTTGGTAAATATGGAAGCCATAGATATGTAACTTGACCAGATCATGTACTTTGTAATGATTAGGAAGTGTGTAAACTAAGAAGCCATTGGTACAGGTAGAACTTAAGAAAAATCCAACTTGCCGTTCTAGGTTAACCTCATAAGGACAGACGGACGGACGGTTCAATTACTAAATGCCCGGGGATATAAAAAGAACACTGTACATAGGCCTTTGAAGAGGCAGATGTGCGATGGAATAGGGGTGAAGGAAAGTGTGCTTCCGACGTTTCGTCTAGAGGACTCGAAATATAATACGTACCTCTGCATATAAGATATATATTTTATAACCCCTCATTCACCAAAGTTTTGAAGATAAAATTTATATTTAAAGTCTATGTATGTACTGACAATTAATAGATAGGGTTCCTAACAAAATATTACAACCTAGCTCCCAGCCTTCCCGTCTCTAGTATGAATTCGCAGACTTTTTCATATTTAAGCCCAAACTTCTATTCTACAACTCTTAAAACTTATAGTAAATTACAATGGTATATACATGTATTAATAGTCTCTTTTTTGTGAAAAATTACTGTAATATTTATTTTCATATTCCTTTTTTTTAAAGAGTTCAAATGTACATAATATGTAGTATTTAAATAAAAACCAAACATTTATTCAGTTGTAAATAATTCTTTATTAATTATATAGCTCTTAACATTTGTTAGACAATAAAATTGTATAATATACCGTAAAAAAGAATGGAGCAAAAAGTATAAGCATTTACAATTTATATGATATATATATTGCATAGTTAATCATAATAATATACATTTATATATTAATACATTATATTAGCACCTGGATAAAAATACATTTTCTTGACTAGACTGTACGTTAATTATTGCATAAAAAAGTTATAGTTATAAATATATACATATGTTAGAACTATTTAAACAATTAGCTATTTGTATGTAAACTAATATTCACTCAAACAAGTAGCTTTAATGCTTATCCTGGTTAATTTTAGTAATGGACTGGTCCTGCTTTGAATTTGGAATAGTCCATTTGAAAACTAACGAATTTCAGTATTATTATACAGTAAGAGCTGTCATACAAGAGACAAGTCCCCCCGAAAAGGTTTCTTAAGCACTCAGGTATTATGAAAAGCAAAGAGAATGAAAGTAACTAATTGCTTAAGATTATTCTGGTGAAATGAAGTGCTATTTATAGCAAACCTAACACCTTGGGACAAGGGTCTTGGATACGACACATCTTGATGTGGAAGACAGTTATGCCAAGTTATTTTAAAATCCTTCAATGCATGACAATGTTACAGTTTGGAAACTAATGTGTGCCTTCAAACTCAAATTATGAGCATAAGTTCCTTCAAACTATTAGAGTGACCTTGACCAACATGGGTCTTACACACAACACGTCATCTTGATGTGGTAGACATTAGTGCCAAGTTATATTAAAACTCTTTAATGCATGACAAAGTTATAGTCCGGACACGAATGTTTGTACCTATAACCTCTAATAGTGATAGCGTGAACCTTCAAAATGTAAGTGTGACCTTGACCTTTTAAGAACGTGGTTCTTGGACATGACACAATGTTGTCATGTGATAGACATTTGTGCCAAGTTATTTCAAAATCCCTCACTGCATGACAAAGTTACAGTCTGGACATGATGGTTGGGAAAGTGGGGACTTCAAAATGGTAGTGTGACCCTGACCTTTGACGTAGGGATGTGATTCTTGAACGAGACAAATCGTCTTGATGTGGTAGATATTTATACCAAGTTATTCTAAAATCCTTCGATACAGTCCGGACACAAATGTGTGTACCTTAAACTCTTATTTTGATAAAGTGAAACTTCAAAATGTTAGTGTGGGCTTGACCTTTGAGTTAGGGATGTGATTCTTGAACGAGACACATGTATTGATGTGGTAGACATTTGTGCCAAGCTATTTTAAAATCCCTCAATGTATGAGAAAGTAACAGTCCGGACACAAATGAAGTGGGGATGCACAGACGTACGGACGAACAGACAGTACTATTTTTAATATGCCGCCCTGCGAGGGCATAAAAATAAAACTACCAATAGTATAAGCCTGGTAAAAATGGACAGATGTGCAGTTTGGCCTGACTCTATTCTATACAGATGGAAAATGCTAGTTACTGTTTGTTCCAGCAGATTAAGGGTTAAAACTACTAGCATAGCATAATATTAATCAAATATACAATGTCATTCAAAAACAAAACAAATATATACATATATATGAAATATTTCAACATTAAAATATACCTTGTTAAAATATATGTACAGACTCTATTGATTGGTCCCTATTTCACAACACTCATGAACTGGTCAAATTTTCTTTCCTAAAAATTAAGTGACTTTACAAAATGTTCATATGTTGTTTATTTGGTATACATGTACAATGACTTCACTAACAATTTCAAGGCTTTCAGTTGCCCCTCCAGCTTTATATGTGGAGCTGTGGAGAAAAAACTCCACTTGCCCCTCTCCTCCAGCTATATAAGTAGGATGTGAGAAGAAACTTTACTTGCCCTTCTATTCACAGGTATTATTTCATGCATGATCTTAGCCTGGTGGCAATAAAATTTGCCTATGTAACCATGCAGTAGAGACCAAGATTAAGGGGCACATCTGTGCTGTCATATCATGATCTGCACTGTATGTTTTTAAATTTTCCTTTAAAAAGATGAATGTTTTTTGCTCAGACTGAAAGATGAACATGTACAATTTAAGATTTTAAGCGTGATAAGGGTTTAAAGGCCCATTATGCCTCAGAAATGGTAACATTTTTATTTCTCAAAAACTTTAAATTTTGGTATCTTGTTACAGTTTCCAAAGAAAAAAATAAATATGCTCATTTGCCACATAGATGAACCATCTCTTACTTCTTTTGCTCTGTTTAAAATAGGTATAATCATAGTGAATGAGTATTTTGTATGGAAGTCAAAATACTACTTTGTTTACATGTTGTCACCATTATGACAAATTACTGCACATTCAGCGCAACTTTCAACAGTTGTTAAACATCTAATACGCCCTTAATCTGGTATTCAAACATTATCAAACACATGTTTGACATTACTAAAGATTTAAAAAAAATATGAATTTCTGAGCCATAATGTGCCTTTAAGTATATAGAATATTCTCAAAAATCCCAAATTTTGCAATGTTTTTACAGTTTTTATGCAGATAAAGAGCTTTTAATGGAATCAGGAAATACTGACTGAAAGAAATGACAAAACCAACATAATGGGTTTGCGACCAGCATGCATCCAGACCAGCCTGTGCATTCGCGCAGTCTGATTAGGATCCATGCTGTCCGCCATCAGTTTCTCTACTTGTTATAGGGTTTGTAAGCGAACAGCACGGATCCTGATCAGCCTGCGCAGATGCACAGGCTGATCTGGATCAAGGTTGGTTGCAAAAGCACTATGTTGGTTTTGTTGTGACGCGGCTCAAATGTTTAAAATCAAGGAGCTAATTGTGCTTTAATCACCCATAAACAATCTCATGCTCACGGGTATACTAATTTTAACAATAAAGATAAAATTAAGACATTTATATTCTTGAGGTTTTACATCTTATTTATACATACATGCACATATTTAATCTGAAATTTTCATTACTGGGAAAGGCACGTCAATAGTTGAATAAGTGAATCAAATGAAGTATACTTTTCATGATAATGATGAAATGTGCATCATTTCTGCAACACATGATGTATAATTTGTCTAAAATTTCATAATTACATGTCTGTCAAAGTCTATAATCAAGGAATATCTATAGTTCAAGGAAAAGTATGTCTGTTGTTTATATATTTGTTATGAATTTGTGAAATGACGTAGCCTAGCCCACAAGGTTTTATAATTCCTACTTGAAGACCTTTCAAGAAGTAGCTCAATATTTTACAAAGACAAAGAAGTAAAATTTAAACAAGAGGAGAGAATTTTCTTCAACTTTGCATGATTTATAGAGAAACACAGCTAAAACAATTGAATGCATAGAAAAAGACTAAACAATGCTGTTTTAAAAGAATAAATACTAAGTATTAAGGTTAATCTATATATGAACTGTGCCACGAGAAAACCAACATAATGGGTTTGCGACCAGCATGGATCCAGACCAGCCTGTGCATCCACACAGTCTGATTAGGATCAATGCTGTTCGCATACAAACCCTATCTCAAGTAGAGAAACTGATAGCGAACAGCATGGATCCTGATCAGACAGCGCAAATGCTGGTTTTGTCATGACGCGACTCATATATAAAACAGTTAGTTAAATGAAATTTTAACAGTGACTACTGAAGCAATAAGAACAGGTTGTGACTGAGGCATCAAGAAAAACAATGACCTTATAAGACTTAAAACATAGACAAATATGTGGAAATAAACCTTAAAACATAGAGACAATTATGTGGAAACAAACCATAAAACATAGAGACAAATATGTGGAAATAAACCTTAAAACTTGAAGACTTGTGGAAAGCCGATAAGCCTTAAACCCTCCACCATTTGCAGCAGGTGAATCATAAAAAATTCATTTTTTATATATATTCAACATGGCAATTTTAAAGTCCATCTAGTCAATAGCCAGTGGAAAATGTTTGCTGACCGAGAAATAATACAGCAATTCATAAGTAGATACAGTGATAGGGGCAATATGTTTACTTAATTTAATGCATGCAAGGATTTTGACTATATTTTATATGGTATGATGGATGCTCTGACACTGTTGTGGTCATATAAGCCACACACATTAGCTTTACTAGTGGAAGAAATCCATTCTGTGACTCTCTACATATTTCCAAATCTAAGTAGAAACACAGACTTACTGCTGTGGTCTTATAAGCCATATATCAGCTTTACTAGTGGAAGAAACCCTTCTGAGCCTCTTTATGCATTTCTGAACCGGAATAGAAACAAAGGCCTTCTGTAAGCTAATTTGATATCTTCCTGACATCAAAGAACACAAATGTCATGGAATGGATTTGAACACAAGAGTGCTAAAATACTACATATTGAACACATATTATGTTGTAAAAATGTAGTTTGGTAAGTAGAATAATAAAAACTTATTTATTTGCCTAAATTATTTAAAGTAAAAAAATAAAAAAGATTATTTATTTGCCAAAATTTTGAAAGTGAAATAATAAAATATTACTTATTTGCCTAAATTTTTAAAGTAAAATAATAAAAAATTATTTATTTGCCTAAATTTTTAAAGTGAAATAATAAATGATTATTTTTTTGCCTAAATTATAAAAGTAACAATAAAATATTATTTATATACCTAAATATTTTTTTAAATATTTATTTTTTCCCTTACTCTAAAAGATGAGGGGACTGTTATTTACCAACAATATCTTAATATTAAAAACAATAGATCTGATGGTTTGGTCCAAATTGCAACTGTTTTGATTAAACTATATTTAAAAAAAATATTACACATTTTACAATACATGTATTTGCATAAATATACATAAAAAAAAAAAAAAAAAAATATCAATCCACGCTACAAATGCTAGAATTACGCCACATAGATATTCGTTTTTTCCTATTATCATTTTTTATAATCAAACCCTATAGGAAATATTATTATTAATCCGATATCTATTGTGTCGTTTTTATATTTTGATGCTTTGTTTGGTGCACTTATCTCTTTTATCATGAATTGGAATTGTTCGTATTTGTTCGTTTTTTCCGCTAAAGTGGGCGTGACGTTAATTGTAAAATTACGACGTCACGTCCGTTGATATTATTATTATTTATTTACCTTGAAAAAGGCATACATTTGCCGAAACGTTGGAAAAATAAAAAATGATATTATACGTGTTATTGCTGTGACTTTATTATTTTCATAAATATACATGACACTAAACTTAACATCTTCAACTAAGTGTTACAAAACATACAACCTGGAACACTTTGTTGGCCATTGAAAAAATCACAAATATGTAACAAGAAAGTCTTAAAAAAGAATTAACAGAACAATTTTTCACTTGTAGAATATATAAGTAACAAGACCAGTATAAAACTCAAGAACGTATTCCTTGAGTGTTAACAAAAAGAATTCAAATCAACAAAACTCTTCTGATTGGTCTGTCAAAGTGAGGCTGTCAAACTCAGAATCAACCTCATCCAGTAACCATGGAGATTCCTCAATGATAAGGGAGATCAGTCTGTCCAGATACCATTTCTGTTTACTGGCTTCAGAAACAATCTCTTTGAGGGAATCAACCACTTGTTCCTGTCAAAACCAAGAAAAATGATCAGATGTATATTTTAATACATATAAAATTATATAAAATAATAAATTACATAAAAAATATATATAATTCTTACTATATAACATGCAGGTACTGAACTTAGTAATATCCAAAGTAAATACCTCTAAAGCATTAACACTCACTTATAAATCTTAATTTGCATTTTGCCCATCTTCTAATCTGGACAAACCATTTACCATTTTTGGGATAAATTTCAAAATAGTTACTGACTGATCAGCAAACAGAGCAGACCATGACTAGATGTAGGATGTGCCAGCTGATCTTGGTCTGCACTTGTCACATGGGTAGAATGAGTTGCCATGGCAGACAAAGGGTTAACCTATCATATGCTCGCAAAGCGTTGTTAAAGCTGTAAACAGTTACATTCAAGCTAGATGTTCCGGTTTGTACCGGTAGCAGGTGTAAGATCCTTATATTAAGATGAGATAGTGTAGAATATGAACACCAGTGATACAGATTCTGTTAGCATAAATCAATAACTTATTTTTTGTTTTAAATGTTTATTGCCCTTGAATATATGATTGCACACAAACCCAAAGAAAGAAATATGCTCTTTTTTATTTCTTAAATTCTTTTTTACAGATTATTTGTATATAGTATTGTGTAATATTTGTAACCATAGTTATCAGTCTTATTCTTATCATGTGTCGTTTTTTTGTCTCTTATAGTCAAGCAATATTTGAGAAGAAACCTTACCTTGGAGGCATTGTCTAAATCAAGGGAGGTCATCGTCATGTTATAATACTCCACACCTCCCACTGTCTGGCGTGAATCTGAAAAGAATATAGATTTTTAAATAAAATTACACCTCCTTATGTGTGTCGTGAATCTAAAATTATTAACACAAATTTTGAACAAAATTTATTAGCCCCCTATCTCCTTCCTTACTAATCATGGCCTTCCCACTTGCCTTCATACCTCTGTCTCTGCCCTTCCCCTCCTCCCCCATCCACCCACCTACCACCTCACACCCTAACTTCCCCTCCTTTCTCGAACATTGCCCCTCTTCACAAAAAATCCTTTCCTCTTTAAAATCTGCAAGAACCTGCATTTATCATTCTTCGTATGTATTTTTTCAATATTACATATATTAGATATGTTTCATTTTAAATATTCCTGAACAATAGCAATTATAAGAACAAGAGCTGGTGGTAGGACAGCATGCCTGACTATTCTCAGCTAAATAGTAAAGCAAGATAAAAGATATTGTAGAATTTTGAAGTTCAAAAGGGCCATAATTCTCTCAAAAACATATAATTCTTATGGGCCTTGGATAACTACCACCTATTATACTCTCAAATTGGTGTGTAAAGTTTCATCCCATTCCATTCAGTTGTTTTGGATATACCAACTTGCATGAAAAAACCTTAACCAAAGCATGACACCAACACTTGGGTGAGAACAATAACTCTTCCTATTCTTCCATTAGTCGAGTTAAAAATGAATCTCTTTACATTGAAATGTGAACATAAATTGCCATACATAAAATGCCAATATGATAACATTTGAAAATTATAGTGAACATAAGACTTCAACGAATAAAGTAAACTTGTACTTTTTTCTTATGACTTAAGCCTCTGGCAATTATTTTTTCAGGCAATAAAGCCTTCACTTAATGGTCTAGGTCACCTTGTTTTTTGGTTTCTTTATGTTTGAAAGTCTGTAGCAGCAAAATCAAATCCCAAACAGAGCAGATATTTTTTTCAGATAAATAAGCATACAATTTTTATGATCATAAGCATGTACATTTACATAGCCTTGTAAAACAAAATAAATATATTTTCACTTACTATTTGGTTTAATAGGACTGCGAGACTGTCGTAATTTTTCTATCGCCTTGTCCCTCGACAATTCTAGATCATGCATTACAGCGTCCTGAAAGAAATTACAGCATTTATTATACTAATAATTACTTAATAACACTGCTCAGTACCTTTTCCCAGCCATTATAAGAAAAAGTACCTAGACCAGTTAGGAAATTTTGCGTCATTTAAATTGTTTAATTGGGAAAATATTTGGTACCATTTTAAACCTCATTGCAGGTTCCTCCTTATGAAAGTACTGCTATTGAAACTTAATTACTTCTTAAATCAAAGTACTGTTACTTCATTACTGAACCAAAATCTAGTACTGATACCGATACTGCATAAGTACTGGTACTGAAGTACTATACCAAAATCAAGTACTGATACTGCATAAATACTGGTACTGGTATTGAAGTTATATACTCCTAGTACAGTTGCACATGTCTGAAGTGCACAGATAACTTAACCATATGCCAGATGTCTATGGGTCCAATACCGGTATGTACCGGTATTATTGGGAAATCCAACCATGATAGATTATGATGTCCGACAAACTAATGTATGAGGTGTAATATTCGATAAAAAATTTTTGTAATGCAGTCTGACAATAACAAAAGGGGAGAAGCTAAGTGTAATCTGGCATTTAGTCAATAACAGATTGGCCTTGCTGCATTCACAGGTGGGATAATTTAGCCATTTTTCATATAAGGAAATAAAATACAAAGCCATCCAAAATTACTTTTATAAAACTCGGAATATTATATAATATGAAACTTAATAATATGTTTCCTGTGAGAGTAAGTCATAACATTTTGACGCTAATGCTCTTCCATAGAAACGAATCAAAGTATCAATTTGGAATGTTTCGGAATTTAGGACCAACAATTTTTTTTGGGGGGTGAGAGTCTTGTGCCTTTTATCACTCTGCCAAGGAGGGACAATTTAGCCATGGCTTTATCTTACTTACATAACACATGCTGACTTCAATGCAAACTGTACATTTCAATTATATGAAAAACAAAAACAACTGCATAATTTCACAGGCCCTGAGCATGTTTTTGAAGTTATTATTTCATTATAAATATAATTTACTGAGAATAAATTTTATATCATGCATGCACGCACGCATGTATGCAGACAATGCATTATTTTTATCTTCACTGAGGGAGAGTATTTACTGCACCTTCATGATAAATAACGGTATGGTAGATCAAAATATATCCTAGGATGGTGAAATCTGTATGATATAGGATAGTTTAATGAATGTCATTATACAAATGCAATGATTTTTCACATGTTGAAAGCATGATTTTATATAGATAATCAAATTATGTGCTCCGGATTTCTTTGTAAACAGGTTTCAAATTTAATACTAAAATAAGTATTTCCAAAGTAAAGTATTATCTTAAAATAAGTAATAAATAATATGCTCGAGGTTATATTCAATCCAAAATTAAAGAAAAACCAACATCTGTCTAGAAGACAGTGGGAACTTTTGACCATCCTTAGAGCCTTATATATCAACTTAGTACAAGTGAAATAAGCATGTCTAGTGTGTCTATCAAGGGGCATAATTGTGTCAAAATCCTTGACAGAATTATCTTTAGTCTTCTTGCCTAAAAACCTATGACTAGCTATCATTTCTTGTCCATAGCCCATCATGTAAGAGTTATACTTAAGACAGAACATGTCTTGTTTGACTGAACATGTGTTGTCCGGAAACTAGAACAATACTTTTATAAGCATTTACCTTGTCCTCTAATTCAACTTGCAATGTTTCACTAAGATGCTTCTGTTCCGCAACTTTGTCCCCTAATTTCTTTATCTGGTCCTAAAAACATGAAAAGAACTTTTATTACATGCTTTTTGGTGGTTAATAGAAATATATCAGTGAAATATAAAATAGTGATAAAATACAAGTATAAAATATAAATTTGATATTTTCACTGTTTTGAATTTAAGCCTGTAAAGTCTTTTCAGTGAAATACCAGTGTGCACAGTACTAGAAACCAACTTAATGATGTGACATTGTAATTTGGCACACTTTTCATTTAGTATTAGGTTAAAATGCATTTTCTAAACGTTCCTTTGCATATTATGTAAAGAAAAAATGTTTGTTAAGTGTAAGATTGAAATGTATTTCAACCTGTGAACACCAAAGCTTCATAATTTCTAAACAAATATCCTCTATTTCTTTAAATAAATCATACCATTACTAAAGTTTAGTCTAAACAGCAGGGCTTATAAGCATATTAACCTTACACTATTTAATCAGATTGAAAAAAGAAAAGGGTCTATAATTCTTGACAAAAAGTACAGTTCTAGTAATGTCCTTTATACAACTATTGCAAATACAGAAATATTTCTTCAGCATCAACTTATATTCTAGCTAAGCATTATTTTCCCTAACTGCTACCCTTATCCTTTGCATAATTTCCCTCTAATAAAAAATATACAATGTATACAGTATTTTCATTCTTGTTATATTATATTCTTTATCTTCTCAAATTTCAGTAACTTCTTTTGTTCTTGCCATCTAAAGATTAAAAATACAGTAATCTATCTTTCTTTTTATCACAAATGAAGGTATTCATGAAAAAAAATATAGCTATAATTTGTTCCCTTTTGATATATAAGCTATTATGATGCTATTTCCACATTAAATATTAAACCTGACACCATTCCCCTAATGCTGAAGAATAGTCACTTAAAGTTAACTTTTCTAGGTAATACCAACCTGTAGAATTGTTGTATGTTTCAAATATTGTTCTTGATCAAGGGGTGTAACTTCAGCCTCCGAGAGAGATTCGGAGTCCCTCATTTCTACGAGCATTGAATGAAGTTTCTGCCATTTCTCATCAGGACTGTCATGACTCATTCCAGGGATGTGCCTGTAAAAGAATATACTTTCATATTTATTTATAAGATCAAACATACAAACTCAGAAGAAGAAAAGTATTAAGTGGCCTATTACATGTGTCTTTGCAAAATAAATGTAAAACATATCCTGCCATAAAGTTTGGAATAATCCTTTGCTATTTTTGAATGCTACTGAGGTGCCCTTTGGTGCATTATTTTAGGCAAAAACAGGCACCTAAATAGAACAGCCAATGTTCCGTAAGACTGAAAAACACATGGACCAGAGTCACCACAGACTAAACTAATTTACTAATATAACTGGCGAGTGTTTCACTAACATTCCGTAAGTTTTGTGTAACTTTTACGTAAATTTAGACTTATGCAAAACTTAATTTTACGTTACTTGCGTTTCAATAAAAATAAAATGAAATTTATGACAATAATAAGTGAGCGTTACTTTACATTTAAACTTACGCAAATGCGAAGCTAAGAAAGTTTAGTGAAATGCAAATAAATACATAAGTACTGCTAACGCTAACTGCTAACAAACCCCTGAGCTTGAAATGCTGAAATACTCCTGTTCTTGAAGCAGCAAAATTATAAATGAAGTTGTCTAACAATTTATTGTGCTTGTTCAAAATATCAAATAAAAGTTAGAATATCACAAACATCAATTCTTTTTTTTTTTGCAAAATCAAAATATCTTTGGCAAAAAATTGCTTTAATTTTATTCCCTATACATTACAGGGACTCCACTGAAGTTTTTTTGACATATCTGGGCTGGAAATAATTTCTAGAGATCCATGTTCAATTTGAACATCTGAACCAATAACTTATATGCAAAATATCAGATCATTTGCTGACTCTGTTTTTTGGGGGGAAAGGGAATAATCAATTATTCTAATATCCAAAGTCCACTCAAATCGGGCTAAGAATAGCACAAAAATACAATTTTCAATTTATGTCTGAGTATGTTTCTTAATTATCTTTTGTATATCTTTCTCGTCCAGTTGATCTATGTAAGAAATTCAAATTTTATGTTTTTAGACTTTAGGACCTCATTGGAGTTCCTTTAAGTGCAGTAATGAAATTTTAGTTGCATATTTAATACACATACTCATACATACTCTGTAAGTGTTACTATCGTGGCTGGTGTTCTGTAGCTTAACATCGCTTGCAAATGACTTTTAGCATCCTTCTTTAAGTAAGGTCTTATCATATGACCATTAATCTCAATAACCCTGAAATCAAATACAAATAATGTTCAGAAGAAAGTTAAGCTGCTTTTTAACCCCTAGGGCCTAGGTTAGTGGGGGTCCGGTGGGGGATATGTTTTTGTCCTAGTTTCATTGAACAGTTTTTCATATTATATTAATCAAAAATGTTAATTACTGGTATTAACATGCAAATCAACATTAGCATTAGATATAACTTGAAATATGACTTTGACCTACCATAATCAAGGCACCATAACTTTCTTTTTTAGATAGTAATAATTATGACAAAATATCTGTGGTATGACAACACATTTTGTTTGTTTGGATCCTATTTTAAATATCAATAAGTTATAATGTATATTTTGTCCACTTAAAGTTCTTTTCTGTAATTATAACTCCTTTTCTCACTTTAGAGTAACAAGCCTGTCATCATACCTATCTCCTTTTTTCATTTTCTCTGCTAGACTAGGTGGCACTTCCTGTATGGTCACATGACCTTCGCCGTCTGCTGTCATGGTAACTTCATCTCTTTGCTGTGTAGAGAGTTCCACGCACTGAACACATTGTGGTCCATATTTCTTTATATAGTCATATATCGGTTTAACCGGACTGGATAAAATCTGTTTGAAAAACAAACAAGATATGTTTGTAAAACATGTATGCCCCCTATCAGCAGCCAATTAGTCATGTGATAAGGTTATTATGCATGACTTCTGACCCAGTGATCAAACAATTAATAAGGGTTATAAAGTATCTACTGGTCATGACCTTGACCTTTGACCCCTTGACCCAAAAACTCAATAGGGGTCATCTGCTGGTCACGACCAATCATCATACAAAGTTTGAAGTTCCTAGGCCTAGGCGTTTATAGTAAATTGATCAGAAACCGTTTTTACCTACAAGGTCAATGTGACCTTGACCTTTGACCCCTTGACCCCAAAATCAATAGGGGTCATCTGCTGGTCATGACCAATCACCATGCCAAGTTTGAAGTTCTTAGGCATAAGGGTTCTTAAGTTATTGATCGGAAACCGTTTTTAACATACAAGGTCAATGTGACCTTGACCTTTGACCCAAAAAATCAATAGGGGTCATCTGCTGGTCATGACCAATCACCATGCCAAGTTTGAAGTTTTTATAGGCCGAAGCGTTCTTTTAGTTATTGATCAGAAACCGTTTTTACTAACAAGGTCATTGTGACCTTGACCTTTGACCCCTTGATCCCAAAATCAATAGGAGTAATCTGCTGGTCATGACAAATCACCATACCAAGTTTGAAGTTCCTAGGCCTAAGCGTTCTTGAGTTATTGATCAGAAACCGTTTTTACTTAAAAGGTCAATGTGACCTTGACCTTTGACCCCTTCACCTAAAACTCAATAGGGTCATCTGCTGGTCATGACCAATCATCAATACAAAGTTTGAAGTTCCTAGGCCTAAGCTTTTTTTAGTTTAATTGATCGTAAACCGTTTTTACCTACAAGGTCAATGTGACCTTGACCTTTGACCCCTTGATTCCAAAATCAATAGGTCATCTGCTGGTCATGACCAATCACCATACCAAGTTTGAAGTTCCTAGGCATAAGGGTTCTTAAGTTATTGATCGGGAAAGCATTTTTACCTACAAGGTCAATGTGACCTTGCCCTTTAACCCCTTAACCCAAAATCAATAGGGTCATCTGCTATCATGACCAATCACCATACCAAGTTTGAAGTTCCTAGGCCTAAGGGTTCTTTAGTTATTGATCGGAAACCTTTTTACCTAAGAGGTCAATGTGACCTTGACCTTTGACCCCTAGACCCCAAATCAATAGGGGTCATCTACTGATCATGACCAATCACCATCTCAAGTTCGAAGTCCCTAGGCCTAAGGGTTCTTTCATTATTGATCGGAACCGTTTTTTTACCTACAAGGTCAATGTGACCTTGACCTTTGACCCCTTGACCCCAAAATGCAATAGGGGTCATCTGCTGGTCATGACCAATCACCATGCCAAGTTTGAAGTTCTTAGGCATAAGGGTTCTTAAGTTATTGATCGGAAACCGTTTTTTAAAACATACAAGGTCAATGTGACCTTGACCTTTGACCCAAAAATCAATAGGGGTCATCTGCTGGTCATGACCAATCACCATGCCAAGTTTGAATTTCTCTAGGCCGAAGCGTTTCTTTTAGTTATTGATCAGAAACCTTTTTACTAACAAGGTCATTGTGACCTTGACCTTTGACCCCTTGATCCCAAATCAATAGGAGTATCTGCTGGTCATGACAAATCACCATACCAAGTTTGAAGTTCCTAGGCCTAAGCGTTCTTGAGTTATTGATCAGAAACCGTTTTTACTTAAAAGGTCAATGTGACCTTGACCTTTGACCCCTTTCACCTAAAACTCAATAGGGGTCATCTGCTGTCATGACCAATCATCATACAAAGTTTGAAGTTCCTAGGCCTAAGCGTTTTTAGTTAATTGATCGTAAACCGTTTTTACCTACAAGGTCAATGTGACCTTGACCTTTGACCCCTTGATTCCAAAATCAATAGGTCATCTGCTGGTCATGACCAATCACCATACCAAGTTTGAAGTTCCTAGGCATAAGGGTTCTTAAGTTATTGATCGGGAAAGCATTTTTTACCTACAAGGTCAATGTGACCTTGCCCTTAACCCCTTAACCCCAAAATCAATAGGGGTCATCTGCTAGGTCATGACCAATCACCATACCAAGTTTGAAGCTCCTAGGCCTAAGGGTTCTTTAGTTATTGATCGGAAACCTTTTTACCTAAGAGGTCAATGTGACCTTGACCTTTGACCCCTAGACCCCAAAATCAATAGTGGTCATCTACTGATCATGACCAATCACCATCTCAAGATCGAAGTCCCTAGGCCTAAGGGTTCTTTCATTATTGATCGGAAACCGTTTTTACCTACAAGGTCAATGTGACCTTGACCTTTGACCCCTTAACCTGCCAAAATCAATAGGGGTCATCTGATTGGTCATAACCAATCACCATACCAAGTTTGAAGTTCCTAGGCTAAGGGGTTCTTTTGTTATTGATTCAGAAACCGTTTTTAATTTAAAAAGGTCAATGTGACCTTGACCTTTGACCCCTTAACCCAAAATCATACGGGTCATCTACTGATCATGACCAATCACCATACCAAGTTTGAAGTTCCTAGGCCTTAAGTTTCTTTAGTTATGATCGGAAACCGTTTTTACCTACAAGGTCAATGTGACCTTGACCTTTGACTCCCTTGACCCAAAATCAAATAGGGTCATCTACTGATTATGACCAATCACCATACCAAGTTTGATGTCCTAAGCCTTAAGGTTCTTTAGGTATTGATCGGAAACCGTTTTTACCTACAAGGTCAATGTGACCTTGACCTTTGACCCCTTGACCCCAAAATCAATAGGGGTCATCTACTGATCATGACCAATTCACCATACCAAGTTTGAAGTTCCTAGGCCTTAAGGTTCTTTAGTTATTGATCGGAAACCTTTTTGCTTTCAAGGTCAATGTGACCTTGACCTTTGACCCCTTGACTCCAAAATCAATAGGGTCATCTACTGGTCATGACCAATCACCATACCAAGTTTGAAGTTCCTAGGCTTAAGGTTCTTTAGTTATTGATCGGAACCCGTTTTTTGCTTTCAAGGTCAATGTGACCTTGACCTTTGACCCCTTTGACCCAAAATCAATAGGGGCTCATCTACTGGTCATGACCAATCACCATACCAAGTTTGAAGTTCCTAGGCCTAAGGTTCTTTAGTTATCACTCGGAAACCATTTGGTCTACGGACCGACGGACCGACAAGTTGCAAAGCAATATACCCCCTTTTTTTCAAAATGGGGGCATAATTACATTTAACCTTTTAATTTGTTTTAATAAAGAAATGCTATCTGTATATTCATGGTACATCCTAGTATTTTTATCTTTAAAGTTCAATCAGTTAATGTTCATGTAGTGTAGTTTATATTAAGAAAATAAGCACCAGGGTTTAGATTCCTGTCATTAGTTTAGCATACAAGTAGCATCGCAAGTTAGTTACACATACCGGTATAATATTTGGACAGATATTTTCACATGTCCAGCTTTATTCAAATGGATTATAATTAGTAGAAAACTGAGTCCACAATTATGTCTAGAATACCATTTTTATCTATTTCCACATTTTTTTTTTAGTTTTTTATTCTTATTTTTAAAAGTTTTAGAACAGAATTTTAAATTTCAGAAAATTCTTTTTTTTTGAAAATTTTTTGGAAATTTTGAAAGTTTGAAAACTCTAAAATTTTCCCACAATTAAAAACAAATGAAGTTTTTTTTCTAAGGAAAAAATAGCTTGCAAAGAGGGGGATTAAACCCGCTGCCAGCAATCTAGACTACTAACATGGTGGCAAAACCCTTTGGCTGCAGCCGCTGTTTGGGGCATGATCCCCAAATCCCTTTATGACCAAAAAAAACTTTTTATCATGTGCTGAAATTTTTTTCGTAAGACCTTTCTGTGCTCAAAGTGGAACATTTTCTGCAATTTATAAATGTATTACTAAAATTGCAACCAATATTTATAAGAATGTTCATTCTTTCTCTTAAAAAAATAATTAAATATAGCAATCCCTTATAACCCAGAATTCAAATATAATCAGAAAGAAGCTAGCATTAGCAAACCTTTGGAAGAGTTTTTCTTTTCTTGGTATCTGACAACTTCATATCAAATTTCGTATTCCTACTTCGTTCTATACCAGATTCTGATTTATGTCTCGGTTTGAAAACGGGCGATGGTTGTGATGACGATGATGATGACCGTCCTGAGGAATGATGGGAAGGCAGTACAAACACCGATGATGACCGTGGAAGACTGGCACTTTTGGTCTGAGCAAGTTCTATTGCTGCGTAATATTTTTTCTTATCGACTGGGGATTTGATTTTGGTGAGGTCTTCTTCGCTGGCATGAACTTGTTCCGGATGTAACAAGTTATAAATCTCGGATAGAAGCAATTCTCTCTCCTCAACAGAAACATGTTCATAATCATCTGTAAACAAAATAACTTAAACATAACTTTTGTATGTGTTAGATGCCGTATCAGCATTAATGGATTTTAAATCAAATGACCAATAATGGATTTTAAATCTTATCACTAATAATGGATTTTAAATCATATCAGCAATATGGATTAATGTATAATATATCATCAACAAGAATGGGTTTACAATTTTTTTTCAGGACTAATATATATAACAGAATTTTGTAAGACCAAAACTTATCGAGATTTTCCTGCTTTCCCAAATATAATATAGAATAGTAATGAGGAATTCTATACAGTAAAAACTTTCAAGTTGGATTATGTCTGCAAAAACACTATTTCACTACATGTATTTAGTTGAAGATTAATGGCTCTACCAAGGTATGACCTTCTGTCTAAAATTATGCAAGGAAGTGTTTCTCTAAAAGTCTTCCTGGCAATTTGCCAAATAATCTTCACAGTGTTGATATGACTATAATTGCTTACCTAAGAATGGTAGTTTTAGATTGATGAGATCACTTCCTGTCACATGATGCTCTGTAATGAAAATTATTCATGATTAATTCTTTATCACATAAAAGGTAACTAGTCCATCTTACAGAACCATGATTTATTTGCCAGCAAGATGGCTATACCCCTCCCACTTACAAACTTTATTTTAGTTCCAACATATAGCAAGCTGTAAGCTTATAGACACATTCTTAAATCTGTTCCTGGAACCAACTACAGTACTGAGCAATGAGTAAAAAGTTTTTTGCTCATGGAAATAACCACTCTTCCACTGCAAGACTTGAACCCATGCAGCTAGCTAGCTATAAGATAAATAGTCCGACGCCATGCAGACGGGACAGGGTTGTATACCAAATGGTAAAATTATCATATCACAAATGCATATGAATTCACTCCCTGCATATACATTAATGGTTAGCTCAGTAGGTACATGTACAGCTTTGGACTGTAAATCGGGAGATCCAAGTCCGATGAGAGTGAAGGTCACTTTGATTGAGATTGATCGTGAAATTCTTTCTAAGCTTGGCCAGGAATGATGCAGTGATTAAACTAGCATGCTAAAAAATCTAAATCCATGTCAAGGAATGCTTCGTATGACAGAAATATATTCACAACTAGAGAAAAACTTACTTTGGAAGAGTATGATGAATTTATGAAGATGTTTATTTTCACACCAGCCGACTACATCTGACACTCCCCAATCCTCTACCTGTGTAAAACATAACAAATATCTTCATTAAATCATGCCAATACAGTTTTCTTTGATCATATTTTTTCTTTTCTTTCATGTGCCGGTGTGTGTCACGGTTGTTGTGTGTTAGTACGATTGGGGGTGGGGGGGGGGGGGGGGAGTGGGTGGGGATAGTGTCAAGAGAAAAAAAAATGTATATCTTCAATAAGTTGTGCCAATCAATACATCTAACTATGATCTTATTTTTTCTACTTTTGAGCCTGTGTGTGGCACAGTGGGTGTGTATAATTAAATGATTTATGATATCACAAGTAATGTATATACTTATGATTTTATAAATATGGGGCATGTATTTGATATATTTATGATATTATAATAACATTTTTAAGTAATAATAAGTATACTAAATAATGTAGGGAACAACTACATATAAATGGTATCATAAGAAAAGTATTCATCTATGATATCATAAATGGAGCATACATATTTATGATATCATAATTCAAATTGCATACACATTTATGATACCATTATTCAAATTGCAATCTGAATATATTAATGTATTACGTTGCTTTCAAGACCTATCCTACATATCCAAACTCCAGACAGAGAAAAAAAAACCACATATAAATAATCTTATCTCGTCAGTATCATTATTTCTAAATACATACATACGTAATAACATAAATGTAAGCCTGAAAATTACCTTTAATTGCAATCCTGTGCAGACGGCTGAAATTACAAAAATAGAAAGTTTCATAATGGAAAGTCAGTAATTAAGTCTTAAAATTATTGCATGATAATATTAACAGAAATGTGCGCAATTATCCCTTAAAAGGCAAATGTTAGAATGAGGAAATACTGGTAATATTTAAGCAGCACGCCTCCAGATTCATGCTAATTTTCATGAAAATTTGAAAATGTATTAAACAGTATAATATTGTAAAGTTACCAAAAGAACGCAATTTACACATTATCAATGGCACTTGCAACCCATGTAAATTACCATAAAGATGTCAAAACATGCAAAAATAGCCCTTACTGCGTAAGTAACGCAGTAGAAATAAAGTTATAAATTCTGAATAATCAGTGCCATTTGCAGTGTCTACATTACTTTCTTTGTTCACTTCACAATATTTTACTTTTTAAATACATCTTTAAAATTTTCATGAAAATTCACATGAATTAGAACTCATTGCAGCTTTAATCAATTATTAAAATATCATAAAACAAATATCTGCCTTTTCTGAGAGGAAAACTTGTAGTTATTTCAGGGGCTTAAGAAAATATATATTTGTCTGTTTCGTATATATGATAAATGTCATACCAAAATACCTTAGCTGAAAGAATAATGTAATGATTCATGTTTGTAAATTTCCAGTTAAATGCACAATATACCCCACTCAGAAATAAATTAAAATTTTGCTTACTTTCAAAAAGGAATATATTGTGTATATGCATGAGTTATATAGGTATCATTGAATTATGGTTTTAGAGAATGTTAGATGTTTATCACCTGAAGAAATTAATGCTAAAGGTAAATTATTTGTCATAAAAGTAGCAAAATGTACACAAAGTAGTAATTTGACTTCCATACAAACTAGAACTATCACTAAATGTGATTTATACCCCCACAAGACTGCTTTGGAAATGAGGAAGTTTTTAGTAACAGAATACCTTACTAGAGTTTTGGTTGTGGGCAATTAAAGATAGTTGTGGTTCTTTTATGTTGCATTTCCTTTCACTGTGGTTGACCATTGATGAAGTTTCATTGAATTACTCTGTAAAAAGTCCAGAAAGAGTTACACTTCTTGAGCACTGCACTTCCTAACATTGCGCTTGACCATTGTATGAAGTTGCATTGAATTCCAAACATTAGTTTTTAAGTTATGCACCGGACAAGAAAAAGGAACAAAGGGCAATAACTCTGCAAATACTAAGACGGAGTTATGGTTATTGTACACTGCACTTCCTCTCATATACCTTGACCATTGTATGAAGTTGTATTGAATTCCAACTACTTAAGTTTTCAAGTTATGCACTGGACAAAAAAAGTAACAAAGGGCAATTTATGTTATTAGTCCAAATTGAGTGATGGTTCTTGTGCACTGCACTTCATCTCACTACGCTTGACAATTGTATGAAGTTTCATTGAATTTCAACAATTAATTTTCAAGTCAAGCACTGGACAATAAAAAGTAAGAAAGGGCAAAAACTCTTAAATGAGTCAAGAAAAAGTTATGGTTTCTGAAGACTGGGCTTCCTCTCAATATACTTGACCATTGTATGAAATTGTATTGAATTCCAACCAGAAGATTTCATGTTATGCTTTTCAACAAGGAAAAGTAACAAAGAGCAATCACTCTATCATTACACTGGATAGAGTTATGGTTCTTGTGCACTGCACTTCCTCTTATTGTGCTTGACCATTGTACATGTATAAAGTTGCGTTGAATTTAAACCATTAATTTACAAGTTATGCACTGGACAAGGAAAAGTATCAAAGGACAATAACTCTGTGGTTAGTCATAATGGAGTTATGGTTCTTGTGCACTGCATTTTCTCTAAATGTGCTTGACCTTTGTATGAAGTTGTATTGAATTCCAACTAGTTATTTTCAAGTCATGCTCTGGACAAGAAAAAAGCAATGGAAAATAAACAAAGGTCAACAACTCTATAATTACTCTGGATAGAGTTAGGTTCTTGTGCACTGCACTTCCTCTTATTGTGCTTGACCATTGTATGAAGTTGTTTTGAATTCCAACAAGTACTATTCCAGTTATGCTCCGGACAAAGAAAAGTAACAAAGGGCAATAACTCTGTAATTACTTAAGATGTAGTTATGGTTCTTGTGCACTGCACTTCCTCTCAATGTGCTTGACCATTGTATTGAGTTGTATTGAATTCCAAACAGTGGTTTTCAAGTTAAGCTCTAGATAAGAAAAAAGCAATGGAAAAGTAACAAAGGGCAATAACTCTATAATTACTCTGAATAGTTATGGTTCTTGTGCACTGCACTTCCTTTTATTGTGCTTGATCATTGTATGAAGTTGTTTTGAATTCTAACCAGTACTTTTCAAGTTATGCTCCAGACAAGAAAAAGTATCAAAGGGCAATAACTCTGTAATTTGTCAAAATGGAGTTATAGTTCTTGTACATTGCACTTCCTCTAAATCTACTTGACCATTGTATGATGTTGTATTGAATTCCAACTAGTAGTTTTAAAGTTATACTCCAGACAAGGAAAAGTAACAAAAGGCAATAACTCTGTAATTAGTCAAGATGGAGTTATGGTTCTTAAGCACTGCACTTCCTCTCAATGTGCTTAATCATTATATGAAGTTGTATTGAATTCCAACCATTAGTCTTCAAGTTATACTCCGGACAAAAAAAAGGCAATGGAAAAGTAACAAAAGGCAATAACTCTGTAATTACTTTACATAGAGTTATAGTTCTTGAGAACTGCAATTCCTCTTATTGTGCTTGACCATTGCATGAAGTTGTTTTGAATTCCAACCTATGCTCCGGACAAGGAAAAGTAAGAAAGGGCAATGACTCTGTAATCAGTCAAGATGGAGTTATGGTTCTTGTGCACTGCACTTCCTCTCAATGTGCTTGACCACTGTATGAGGTTGTTTTGAATTCTAACCATTAGTCTTCAAGTTATGCTCAGGACAACGAAAATTCAACAGACCGCTGGACCGCACTACCGAATAGGGATAGGGGGCCATCTAAATGTAAACAGAACAAAAGAGAATGATAGAGTTAATTCCGTAACAATAGAATAAGGAGCCATTGGCTAGAAAATAACATTAGAAATGGCCCCTTATTCCATTTCGGGCCAAACATCCAACCGACCGACCAACGGGTGACTCCTATATACCCCCCAAACTTTGTTTCAGGGGTATAAAAATACTATATCACTTATTATAACTGCACATATTGCCAAAAAGCAAAAATGTGCCTCAGGTAATTGTCAATGAGTAACTGTTTTGAAAATACATAAAAAATTTTAAGAAATAAGAATACAATGTAAAACCAGTTCTGGGGCACTATAGGCCTTTATGCATTTCATAAATGTATCTGAAAGGCATATAAAACTAAAACATTAAAAAAAACATACTAGTTACAAATGGAGATGTTAAATGGTGAATAATATCATAAAGGTACTAACATTTTTTTAAAAGATAAATTCATAACAAAGAAACTTAATATGGCTAGAATTACAATTGCCATTTCACCAAATTAAAAAATCCCACAAAAAAATAATTGCAGCTTATAAAAGCTATAAAAAAATAAACATAAATAAAAAAATTATAGGCCTATTTTTTTTAGAAGATTCCAAAAATTTCCAAGTAAAACAAAAAATATTTATAAATCATATTATTAAAACAAGAATTCAATAAAAATTATACAGAATTGTGCTTTACCATCTGCTGCCATCTTTTTACAAAACAGTTGGGAGTCTGGTACACTCTCTTTCTTTTTGTCTATGCAATATAAATCATCTTGATACCTGAGACACTGTTATATCTACTGTATGTAACTATAGCTTCATTAACCTTCCAAATGAACCATTATACAAGTGTTTCCTGTAATAGAATAAATAAATGTCATGTATATTATTGAAAAAATCACACGAAAAATCAGCAGGCCGCAGCCGGAGTCCAACCACGGGTCTCTGGTCTGCTGGTGAAGTATGCTAACCACTAAACCATAGCAGCCATTGCCTTTTCTTAGGGCCAAATTAAAACTCAAAACGGGGAGGTTTAAAAAGAAAAATTGGGTAAGGGGGAAAAATATTTTACTCTTAAAATGAAACAGGGCATCTGATAAGATTGGGCAAAAAAAATAAATACCAAAGAACGGGACCTTTTGGGCCCAGCTTCAGGAAACGAATGAAGCGGGAAGGAAGTGGTCCTAAAAAGTAGGAGGAAAATTTGGGAAGGGTGCTGGGGGGCATGAGGCATACATAAGTGACGGGTTGAAAGCCGGGTTTCCTAAACCTTATGGGGGTTTCCTGGCCCTGAGGGCCTTCAGGAAAAAAAGGGGAATTTTCATATATTTGAGAAAGAGAAGTCAATTTTGTCCGCCAAAAAAAACTATATCATATTCACTACGGTAAAGGCCTTTAACTTGGCACCAACAGTCCTTTTTCAAGGGCTACCTCTTTTTCATAATTGTTCAAAGGTAAATACTGAACATTTTGGTTCTCATTTTTACCGCCGTTCAGTGACCTTCTCCTTGGCTAACACTCCCTAGGAAATGCATGGCGGTATATTTACCATCCACTTCGGACTTCATAATGATCCGACCTTTTAAAGTTTAAGGCATAGGTATGGGTCTGTAATTGACAAACTGAAACGGCATTTTATGGCTTAACAACTGACAAAAGGCTGATTCAGAAATAAACAACATAGTTTTTTTCACATACATGTACATTAATTTAAAGGAGAGCACAGTGTTATAAATAGGCAAAAGGTACAGAATTTGTTTTTTTTAGCAAAAGGGATTTCAAAAAAACAAAAAAATTTAAAACAAGGACTGTCACCTTTTAAATTTTGTGAAAAAAATAATTTCGTCTTATCAGTTTTGAGGCTACAAAAAAGACACTGAAAAAAAATATTTTTTTTTTTCTACAAAAAATTAATTTCTCTAAACAAAAGCGTAAAAACAAGTTTAAAACTCATTGAGCTATTGCATGTCAAAATGTTGGGGAAATGGACTTTTTTTTTAAACCCCATATTTTAAATTTTACCGTCCAGGTAAATTATATTTACTCGACCCCCTTTATTTTTAAAAACTGGTCAAAGGATATCATAAAATAGAAATAAATTAACAAGTTACAAATGCCCAATGACCTTTAAAACCAAAAAGGGGGATGGTATTTTTTTTTTGGAAAATTTTTAATATTTTTTTTTATTTAAAACAAATTGCTTTGCTTAAGTTAAAATTTTTTTGTGTTTTTCGATTGCTTTATGTTTAAATTCTATAGCAACATGTCGCAATTTGTACTTTCATGATTTGGGGGGATGGGTGGAGTTTAAGGGCCCCCTAGCACTTGAAAATCCTCATTTACCCTTACGTTAAGGTTTTTTGCTTGCAGATGGGGGAGGGGGGGTAAACTTGGGGAAGGTCAAAAATATGCACAAAAGACACAATTGCTAGTCAAAATTACATTTGTCAAAAGCCAAGATTTTTTTTGGCGTTTTCGAGACTTTTCGCCCCAAGACGTATGGCCCCAAACGATCGCCCCAAAACCCCAGCGTTTAGGCCCGGACTTTTGGGCCCTTTTAAAAAACACCCCCAGAATAATACTGTTTTTTAAAACCCGATATTATTAATAGCATTTTCAATGAATCAATTAATATATATTATTTAATCATTTTGTATAAAAAACTGATTATAATAGTAGTAGGGGAAAAGTAATCAAACAATCAGAACAGAACATATTTTTTTTACATAAACTTTATTTGAAAAAATATAATTACACAAACGAACAATTATTTACAAACATATATAGATAATATTATTTTTGAAAGATTTATAAGAAGCAAGACACAAAACAATACATTGAACAGAAATCAAATTATCATCAACAACTATTAAACAGTGAACGAAGTTTGATGGAAACGAAAAGATACAAGTACAGAACAGTTAAACAATTTTTACTTGAACAAAACAAAATGTAACAGACACTTTTATACAACATTTTTACAATTTTACAATTAAACAAACTTTACTTGAAAACTTCGTGAAGAGACATTTTTATAAAAATAACATTTTAACAATAAAAGTGAAAAACAACACAGGACGGTTAAAATATTTACACTAGATATATACAAAACGAAAACAATAACAAATTAAGTAGAACAAAATGATAGTCTTAGTAAAAGACAATCTCCTGGGGAAAAACTATTAAAAACATAACGTACATTTAAATGGTTCAAGAGATCAAAAAATAATAAATAATTTATTTAAAAAAATTAAAGTGTCAAATTTGTTTAATTGGGAAATTAAATTTTTGTTTTAATCAATCAAGGCAATATATTATAGGGGGGCCAAAAAGTCTCGCAAAAAAGGGCCCAAAACGTCCGGGGGCGTTTTTTTGAGGGGGCCGATTTTTTTGGGGCCAAAAAGCCCTGTTTGGGGTTTGGACAAGCATTTTTTTTTTTTCATTTAAAACATTTTGCCCAAACTTTCAGGGCCAAATGGATTAGGCTAGAAAATCGGAGAATTTTAGTTTTGGAAATTTTTTGACAAATGAAAAATTAAACACATTTTTTTCCCCTTATTATCAGGGACTAACTTAACTGCAAAGGGTAAAATGGGGTTCAAGGTTTTTCAGCGTACCTTTCCCTGTTAAAAATAAAAATAAACCATGATGCATCAGTTTTAAAAAAAATTTTAAAAAAAGGGCGGTTTCTAAATTTTGGAACCCAAAAATAGCGTGAGAAACATTGCATAACAGTCTTTCTTTTTTTGCTTATACACAGAAAAATAACTCTTTAAGATATAACTCCTAGGGCTAAGAATTCTAGTTGACTTCAAACCTCTTGCCTCTCTCCTGACCTTTGTAGGTTTGAGTTCGCACCTGTGCTTTCAGATTTTTTGATTGTGAGAAAGCTATCCAGCTAGCTGTTCTACTCAGATGCCCACTTATTATTCTAATGTGCCTGAAATAATGCACAAATGGGCACAATGAGGTCTTCCTCCACCAGTAAAGCTGGGATGTTACCATAGGACCTATTATACTGTAATTGGCTGTGATGTAAAACTCCAGCAAAAAAAAAAAAAAAAGAAATATATAGCAGCGGGGGGGGGGGGGGCGGGGGGGAGGGGGGGGAGTTACTGACCAGTCTTCCGCTATTATAGTCATACTCCACAATTGTTAAAAAACAAACAGGGAAAGTCTATGCATAAAGTCTCATTCAGGCTTAATAAATGTCATTGGTTTGTGAGAGAAGTTGTTTGTGTTTTAGTATTTGCTTTTGAATATGCTTGGGACACCAGTAATTAGGATTACTTTAGGGCTTAATATGTCTTTTGTAATGCATTTTACATAGAGTTACTGTAGTTTGTTTAAGATAGAAAAACAGTTTTTCAAGTGGTAATGGAAATATTTATTTATTGTTTTTCACAAATACTAAATTTGTTAATATCATAAATATGATGTGTACCAAGTATAGCAGATTATTTTTCACAGGATTTTATAACTATGTTGGGTTTTTAATAAAAAATTTTTTATGTTGGCTAGTTCATTGGGAAAAACACAGGCGTTTGACACATTTTGTTATGCACAATAAATGGTCAAATTTAGTCATAAAAATTAATCTCCCCTTGATCAACAAGAACAAATTACTATTCAGCAGTAAAACATATAGTAAATGGGTGGCCCTTTGGAGAGTAATTTTGTTATTTTTTGCAAGGGAGATTATTTTTTGAAAATTTTAATCCCCGCACAAAAAATTTTGAAAGGGGGGGTTATACGGGGAAACCCAATTGCCCGGGTTCCGGCTGTCCCGTCGGTTTTTTCTTGTTGCCCAATTAACTTAAGATCTCCTTTGGACCTTTTTGTCTTCAATTTGGCATGGAGGTTAGTCATGATTAGTAGATGACCCCTATTTGAATTTTGAGGTCACTAGGTTCAAAAGGTCAAGGGTCACAGGGGCTTTTGACTTCAAAAAGCTTGTCCGCCCAATAACTTAAGATTCCTTTTTGACCTACAGTTCTGCATATTTTGGCATGGGGTTGTCATGATTAGTTAGATGACCCCTATTATTTTGACGGTCACTAGGTCAAAGGTCAAGGGGTCACAGGGGCCCATTACTTCAAAAAAAGCTTGTTCCGCCCAATAACTTAGAGATTCCTTTGACCTACAGTCTTCATATTTGGCCATGGGAATGGTTAGTCATGATTGTAGATGACCCCTATTGATTTTATACTAGGTCGCAAGGGGTCTTGGTCACATGGGCCTTTGACTTCAAAAAGCTTGTCCGCCCAATAACTTCTAAGATTTCCTTTTTGACCCATAGTCTTCATATTTGGCATTGAGGTTAGTCATGATTTATTAGGATAACCCCTATTGACTTTGAGGTTCACCAGGTCAAAAAGGTCAAGGTACGGGGCTTGACTTCAAAAGCTTTCCCCAAAAATAACTTAAGAATTCCTTTGACCCACAAGTCTTCTATTTGCAGGGAGGTTTAACGTCATGATTATTAGAGACCCTTAAAATTGGATTTTGGTAGAGGTGCCGGGGTCAGAAGGTCAAGGTCACAGGACTTTGACTTCCAAAAATTTTGTCCGCCCAATAACTTTAGATTCCTTTGACCCCACATCTTAGTATTTGGCCCTGGATGGTTGATCAATGATTATTAGATGACCCCTTTTGTTTTGAGATCCTGCGATCAAAGGGGTCAAGGTCATAGGGAGCTTTGACTACAAAAAAAGTTTGTCCACCCATTAACTTAAAGTTCCTTTGACCCACGTCTTCATACTTTTGGCATGGATGTTGATCATGACTAATAAGGTGGAACCCCCTATTGTTTTGAGGTCGCTTGGGTTAAAAGGTCAGGTCACAGGGACCTTTTGACAAAAAAAAACTTTTTTTTCCAATTGCTAAAGAAAATGTTCCTGTCCGCAATGTACTTTGGATTTTGACTTTTCCATTTGAAGCATGTAGGAATACATTAACTATTGCAATGCGACTGGCTTATTTTAACCTTCAGATTTTGGCAGGGGAGGTTTACCTTTAGAGCTTCTAAATGGCCACTGTTGATTCTGACAAGGGTGGTATGCGGGGGATTCACGCCATGATAGTGGCAGTTAGTAGTTTGACCATTTAATATTAGCAAGACAAATGTGCTTGAACATCTATGTTTTTAAAAAGGCAGTCAGGGGTCTATTGGGTTTCATTTTTACACAAATTATAGGGCTGTTTGTTATTTGTGTAATGCTTAAAAATACTCAAAACAAAAACCCTTTTTTGATGACTTACTTAATAATCAAAAAACACACCGGGCCCAATTTGAAGGGTTTTTTCCCCTTCACAGCCCCTTTTAAATTTAAAGTTTATTTTTGGGTTTAAATTTTTCCCTTAACCTTTCCCACTGTAAATTTTGTTGCTTTTGTACTGATCATCTTCCTGCAAAGGAATTTAAATAAATAAAGCATTGAATTTAACGGGGTTTTTCAGTACCCAAAGTTAAAAATGAACTTTAAAGACAATTTTGTAAAAAAACGGGGGTTAGCATAAACATTAATGTCACCAATTTTATATGGGCAAGTTATTTTTTCCCTTTCTTTTTAAAATTTTCATTCTTAATTCCCCCAAATTTCCATATTGTATGTTCCTTGGGTAATTTTTAATAAAATTATTCTGTTAAAGAAAAAACCCAAAACCTTAGTAAATGTTCCCTCAGGTTTCTTTTAAAAATTTTTTTAAAAATTTCTTGTTTAAAAATTAAATTTGGAAAACATTGTGTCTTGTGGAGTTTGGTAATTAATCGTATACCCCTTTATTGCCTTTTAAACACTTTTTCTGTTTACTGTACAGATAAATTATTTTGCACTCATTTTATTTGTTTAACCCTTTCCCAACCCATTTTATATTTTTTCCCCAATTCTTTTACAAAATTTATTGCATCCATAATTTTATTCTTCTTTGTTTGTAATATCCCAAAAGCTAAATTTTTGAGTTTTGACTTACGGTATTTTTGAAATTATAAACGTCGATTATGGGAAAGAAAAGACTAAAATATTGCTTTTGCATTACACTTCATTTGACTATTTTGTTTAATATTATTATTCATCACATGAACATTGTTTGCTCTTAAGAGTTTTTAGATATTTTAACTTATTATAAGGGAACTTTTGTATTAAAATATCTGTAAGTTTGACATGGTATTATACAATTTTACAATAATTATGTTATTCATTAATGTTAGGATTTTTTTGGCTGTCCTATGACGTTAGGTAAAATGTTTATTTGATATAATGTCTGTTGTAGTCTGATGAAGCTACTGTATTTGAGAAAAAACGCTAAAAATATATTTATTAAACTTCACATTTCTACATGATATAATATTATACATGTATATGAACAAAAGACAGTTTTCACTTAATCAAAAGACTTAAAAGATTTAAAAAATATAAATATGATATATAAATATTCAACCATGTAACTATTTCATGTAATTTTAATTAATTTCTGGGCATGACAATTTCGTGGAAATATTTGTCTTGGGTTTTTTATCGTGGTCCATTTGTATTTTTCCAAAGGTTATAAAATGTAAATAAAGTTGATGCAAAATAATTTTACGGGAAACAAAATAAGATTTTCGTTGGGATCTTAACTTCCGTGGTTGGCATTATCCAAGTAAAACACGAAAAAAGTCTTCCCCAAACAACATAATAATTTGATTTCTGTTTTTATTTATATTCTTTATGAATGAATTTCATTCTTTAATCACCTATACCCTCTACCCCTTTCTACCTAGAAAGGGCATTCTTTTTTGCATATTTTTGGACTAAAAAGCCACGTGCAACATGAATAGGTTTTACTGTTTTTTTATTCACAAGACTTTGCAACCATAATTTAATATTTAATAATTTAAAATTTAATGTTATGCTTTAAATTTTAATTTTCAAAAGTCTGATAAACATGTTTTAATAGATTTTATGTTCCCTACTCTTTTACCGCAAAAAACTTTTTTTGGGTGTGGGGGTTTAGTTTATATATTTAGGATAATAAAAAACAAAAGAAAGAACCCAAAGAGTTTTCTTCAGGTCTCTGGGAAATTATTTTTTGAATATACATTTTCTTTTTTAAGGAAAAGGCCAAAAAGCCCCAAACCCCATTTGCGACCCCTTTCCGTGAAGGGTATGTCAAGTTGCAGAAACGTTCTGGCAGATTTTGGGAGAGGAAAAAACCAAGTTCTTCAGCATCTTCCCGGTCAGATTTGGGCGACAAAAATTTTGTTACGAAACTTTTTTCACACATTTTGCAATCGTTTGATAAAAAACGGGGTAATGTTAATATGTTCCTTTGATTGTTTTTTTTTTCAATCTAGGGGCATTAAAAAGAACCCCCAATGGGGGGTTTTTTTGGTATAAAATAAATCGGGAAAGATTTTTCGGAGATTAGTTGTCCAATGTTTTATAAGGAAGGGGCCAAAGGGGGGTTTTTTCCAAACTAAACCCCCCGTCATTTTACAAAAAAAACTTTTACCTTTTATAGTTTCACTGTCTGTTGCTTTAAAAGGGATTTACATGATTTTTTTTTTTTTGGAATTATGAGAGGGCCATAAAATTTTTTTCAGAGTTTGTGTCCCAATTTGGGTTTGGAAAGGGTCAGGCCCCAGTTCTTGGGAACCCAAATTTTAAGGACTTCCTTTTTTTCCAGGAAAAATTAAAATTTTATTGTGTAAAAAAACCCGTAAAAAAAAAAGGGGTTGAAAATGCATTTCATTAAACCCAGCTAAAAATCACACTAAAATTAAATTTGAATTTTTTTTTTTGGTTATTTTTAGCCGATTTTTTCCTTTTGGTTTCACCTGATTTTTAAATTTTAAAATTTTTATGTTTTTTAGGCCTTTGGACCCAGTGGATTTCCTTTAATTTCAAAAAATTTATCTATCTAAGATTGTGGGGGGGTTTTTTCCCAAATTTTTTGCTTTTACTTTATTTAATTTTTTAGCCTGACCCAAATTTTATTTTTTTTTTGGGCCTTTTTTTCTTTGGTTTTAAATAGAGCAACTTTGTAAAATCCCCAAACCCTTCTTTGCTTTCTTTTAAAAATCACGGGGGAATCACGCCTTTTCGTTACCCAAAAAAAACCAAGAGGGCGGATGCAGCCAAAAAGAAAGGTTTTTTCCTTTTTTATCTGATTTTCTTGATTTTTAATGAAAGGGTAAATAAAATAACCTTCTCCACTTTTTTCCGGGCACAACGATTTTTTTTCTGATTTTTCCCGTTTC